>NW_007252945.1:54345-62573 GCF_000164805.1 Carlito syrichta
GAGGCTGAGGTGAGTGGATTGTCTGAGCCCGCGGGTTCGAGACCTGCCTGGGCGGCGAGACCTCATCTCTACCATAAATCAAAAAATCAGCCGGGCGTGGTAGTGCGTGCCTGTAATTCCGGCTACTTGGAAGGCTGAGGCGGAAGGATCGCCGGAGCCCAGCAGGTGGAGGCTGCGGTGGCCGGGAGCAGCCCCTGCACTCCAGTCTGGGCGATAGAGTGAGACTCCAACTCAGAAAAAAAAAAATAATAATAATAATCCCATATTTTTAAATACAGTTTATACAATACTTCCTTCTAAATTAAAAAGTATTTCAGTGCCAAAACAGAACATGGAATCTTTTTTTAAAAAACATCATGTCAGTAACTGCAAATGACTTATTTAGGAAGTCATGGTGATAGCCATACCAATTTATTATAAATGCAAATGTTAGAGTGATACTTTGATATTTCTGTCTAATAAGTCTTCTGAGTACTTCACAGAAATTCATCCCAAACCTTTCTTAGGGTCTGTGAAATACTTTTAGAAGCATTTTGTATGTCACTGTAAGCACGATGTTTAGGCGAAAGGCTCTCCCGGAGAATCAGGCAGTGTGAAAGAAGCTCATTTGGACAGTTTTTATACAGAAGCCCAGGGTCGATGCATTTCCACACACTGGTTGGATGGCACTGACAGTGACTGAAAGAGAGGCAATGTCAGGATGTTATGAGGAGGTTTGCATCTCTGGACAGCAGTTTGAGTTGCACATCAGAGGAGACTCAGACCATGTCCCTGCTGGAGTCTTTCATCTGGGGACTCTGGCTGATGCCTGTGGTGGGGAGGGGAACCCCCATCCTTGTCCTTGGGCGCACCTCAGAGGAAAGGGGCTGTAGAAGTTCCTCAGTCCTAATTCTCATTTTATGGGGAGGATTTGAGCTTAAAGTGGTTACCCTAAGAGGTTAGTTTTAGGACTAGAGACCAGAGCGCCTGGTCGCCATGCCAGCTCATTCTGTCGGGGTAGCAGGCAGTACAAAGTGTTTCCAAGGCAAGGGGGTCGTACAGGACTGTGCTAACTATATTTGAAGTTTTATCAAAACAGGGTATTCCTATAAGAAAGGGATTAGCAGTAGTGGGAAACTGCCAGGGAAGGGGAAGGTGGGATTGGCAGTTGAGGGAAACTGCCAGGGGAGGGAGGGGCATACCTCATCAACTTGGGTACCTGCATAACAAACATTTGCATGCCTAACCCTGAATTGTACCCCACATCTTTAAAATAAAGGGGAAAAAAACAGTGTATTACTAGATCACTGAAAGATATGCTTAGAAAACAGTTGGCCGAGTACAGCATATTTGTACACTGAGAGTTACAGAAATGAGAAACAATGAGAGTGTTTCATTGTGCACGACAGAGAAAATCAGTTGTGCTTTCCAGGAGAACTTTCGCATGGGCCAGTTATTTTTTAAAAATCACATTGTAGGAGCCTTACTGATTATTTTTGTTTCATGTTGTAAAATAGCAGAAGCAAAGGAGCCATTCTATACCAGGCTTCTGTGTCGCCAGCTATGCTGTTCCTTCTGCCTCCTGCCCAGCACTTTCCACAATGACTTCCTACTCGGTTGGTCATCCCAGCCTACCATGCACACGTGTGTGCATACACAGCACCCAGACTGGGCGTCCTCTGTAAGCCTATGTGCTGGTTACTTCAGTAGAGTGGCACAGAGTAAATTCTGTTTCTGACACATTATTGGACAAGTTTTGTGGTGTTTTTTTATTATTATTACAAATTAAGCAGAGAAAACGAGTGATTTTTTATTTAAACGCATAGAAACTAGAGCAGCTCAATGTGGTCATAAGTATAGGCATAATATTTTTGTCCATACAGTTATTGGTAAGACCTGGGGTTCTGCCCTGCATCTTGCCCAAAGCCCTGGGAGTCTGGAGCGCTTGAGCACTTACCTCCCAGTGCCAACTCTCAGGATCAGAAGTTGGGTCCTTCTGGGGCTCACTCTTTGTGAAAACCGCATTGTGGTTTTCCTTGTGTGCCTTTTGTGCAAAGCTCTCAGAAGTCTTAATTTTCTTTGGGGAGTCCCATTCTCCTATTGTGCCATCCAAAACCAGCCAGATCTTCAGTCATGTTTTAAAGGCTTTGAGAAGCATCTTTCTCACAACCCTGCTTGTGCATGTTGTCAGTATAGCTGTGCTTCAAGAACAGAAGGATATGGGAAGCCTGTCCAACCCTGGGAACAGAGCAGAAGCCATAGAGGTTTCTGGATAAATCATTCTTAATTTTGAGCATGCCTGTGTGCATTTCTTATTCTAGTAATTTCCCAGTGAGCTGTCATACAGTGACAAGATGGTCTTGCTTTTGAAATAAAGAGCCATCTCAGAGGCACACGACAATGACATTCAGGTCATTCTCTGTAGCGTGTTGCCGTGAGCATGAATTCCTAGAGTGTTATTTTTCAGGTTGCGTGGCAAAGACCAAGTGTCTCCAGTCACTGACTCTGTCTTCGGGAATGTGTGGCTGCTCAGATTGCATTTTCAGAGGAAACCTTTTTAGAGTGACTCCCCAGTTTTCTCCCTGTAGAGGGACTGGAAACAATAATTCAGCTTGACAGTCTTTTGTTGTCTATAAATACATTTTCATATACTGATAATTAAGGGAGACAGCTGCTTTATTTATACAAACAGCTTTGTGAAATTGCTGATGATAAAACATGCTTGGCACATGCCTGAATTGATTACTCTTAAACCTTAGGCTCCCTCGGGTGACTTTCCGTTGCTTGGGTGCCATTGGGGGTGTGGTTGTCCAGCATCAAGAGAAAGGCTCTCTCAAGTTTCTGAGAAGCATGGGGGTCGCTTCTAAAGACAGATGATAAGCTCTGATGAATTATTGAAACTGTGTTTTCTGACACAGATTAGGAAAGGGAAAGCACAGCCTTATTTTTAAAGTTGGCTATATATATTTTTTTTCATCCTGAGCTTTGGGGATCTGATTTGTTTCTGAGTTATTCAGAAATCTAACTTTGTAGTTGAGCTCATTTCGCAAATGTGAACTGGCATGGGGATTTGGAGCCAATGCTACAAAAGCGAACTGACTTAAGAATTAGGAATCGTGTGTATGCTTTTGTGGTTGTTGAAAGTGGTTACTAGGCTTTAATTCTTGCCGCTATAGACACTTCACAAATAGGCTTAATTTCTATTCTGATCTGTTTGGGCAGGATGTATAGTGAGATGGATGTCATGTCCACAGCACCTCAGCATCAGACAGTAGTGGGAGATGCTGTTGCAGAGACTCAACATGTTCTGTCGAAAGAAGATTTTCTGAAGTTGATGCTTCCTGACAGCCCCTTAGTGGAGGAGGGGAGAAGAAAGGTGAGTGACTTTTGGGGCTTTGAAGTTACCGGAAATACTTTTTAAAAAGTATAAACTCAAGAGTTTCCAGAGCACTCCCACACGCATCATCTCTCATGACTCTACCAACAACTCAGTGCATAGCTGGCCACTTCCACTTTTTAGTCTGTCAGTAAGCAAAGGGATCCTGGGAGAGTTATGAAGGGAGGTGTTTTTTTTTTTTTTTGTCTTGAATAGAACTAAAAGTCAAATCCTGGCTCTGGTGTTGTTTAACTGCGTGACCTTATGCAAGTGACTTGGCCTCTTGGCCTCAGTGTCCCCGCCAAAAAAAGGAGCTCATAGTAACAGAATGGTGAATGAGAGCAAGGATAGGAGGCAGTGCATGAGGAGCCTCGTACAGTCCCTGGACCGAACTTGTGATCTTGAGCAGCGTTCTGGAGCTGTAGTCACTGCACTGCTCCAAACTGTCCTCACCTTAGATGTGATCCTGTTCGGGAAGTGGACTGGAGTCAGACATGACACTCTTGCTGGGCATTATACATAGGGTTGGAACTTGCACACTGCCATTTAAAGATACGCAGGGATCGCAGAGAAGGCCGTGCTTTAATCTTACAAATCGACCCCTTGTTCAGTGGCATACCTTCCTCATTCCCTTGATAATGTAAGATTGCTTATTGTTGTTAGCTTTCATTTCATTGTTATTATAGCCTCTTACAGCACTTTGTTAAGTAATGCAAAATATTAGAAGGGACTCACAGGCGGTTTAATCCAGTCACACTTTTTTGCAAGTGATTGGGGCCCCAGACGGTGAAATGTGAAGTCCACATAAATAGTTGTTGCCAGATTCTGGAAGGGAATCCCTGTCTCTCACCCCGAATCCAGCATTTCCTCTTGTTCACATAAAAAGGGAAAGAAATCAGGTCCTGCCGCACTGACCATCTGTGTGCTTCTGTCTCCTGGTGAAACAACGCTGCAATTAACCTCACTGTGTTTTTAGGACAATACTCTGATTAGACACTACCTCAAAGCTGCTTTAGTCTAACATGCTGTAATCAAGTTCTGAAGAAACCTGCTGCTGGTAGTGTGTGATGAGAGAATCCCATAAGAACTGTCATAGTGAGTCTTTTTTAAAACTTGTATCACATCATGTATGTGGTACTGTATAAGCTTGGGTGCAAAAGCAGCATATTGTACAAAGAGTACAAATAGCTTTTCTTTTGAAGGAAGGAACTTCTCCTTGACATTTTTTTTCCTAAAACAAATCGCTGCCTTTTCATAGTGTAAATTTAACTTTGTAGCTCACACACATTCCAGTCACAATTCATCAGGTGGAAAGACTTGACAGAATGAAAGGAACACACACAATAGGAATGTTTTTAACCTTCTTACTACATTTACAAATGTAAATAGCATTTCTTATTTGTTTGATGTGAACGTTCTGGCTTTTACTGTTGTTCATGTAAAAGGAACATGATTCAGTATACAAAGGAAGTAGTTGGAAATTCAGGTTTGATTCAACTTCTCTTGAATATTTGACTACTTGCTTCTTGCATAAGAATCTTTCTTACCCTGTCTGACTTAACACAATGATTTTAATGATTCCTTTAAATCTGGTTATGATCTATTACTATAACTCAATTCTCAACAGTTGTCTAAGGAAGATTTTACTGAACTTATACCATTTTTTAAACAGACTTTTGCAAGTGATACTTCTAAGGAAGATTTTACTGAACTTAAACACCATTTTTTAAACCTGTTTTTATGACCCTGAAAGCTTCGGTGTTCAAAATTAGTTTTATTATTATTTAGATTAGATTGAATCTCACATGTGGTTGAGTGGTACAAAAATTGCCTAATATTAAAATGTAGTCATTTCAAATTAAAATCAAGACAGTACCATGTGTGGTTTTGAATAACTGTTGCCTAAAATGGCAGCCTTATATGATTCCAGGAGCTGTCACTGCTGTAAGGTTATGGAGATTTCATTTAACATTTCAGAATTAATAAAGCGGTGCATGTCTAATTTGTGATAATATTTCACAGAATGTCAGAGGAGAAAAACACAAAATCCAATAACCGCACTGAAGCCCTGGTGCATTTTCCTTGATGGCCTGTGTGCCTGATGTGTTCCTGAGCTCTTGGGGAAAACCCAAAGACGCTATCTCAGCAGTACACAAAACCGCTGGATTTAGGCACGCCACACACTCCTCACTTCCAGTGTTTTACCGGCGGTCCCACCTCCACTTCTCGTCCAAACCCTAGTTTTCGTTCTACGGGAACCTGTCTCCGAGGAGGTCGCTGTACCGCACGCTGTCGGATGAGAGCATATGCAGCAACAGGAGGGGCTCCTCCTTCGCCAGCTCTCGAAGTTCCATCCTGGACCAAGCCCTGCCCAACGACATTCTGTTCAGCACGACCCCACCCTGCCATAGCACGCTGCCTCCACGCACCCACCCCGCGCCCAGCATGGGGAGCCTGAGAAGTAAGTGAGGCCCACCCCGAGAGGGGGCTGATGGGACAGCTCCTGCCTCGGTGGGCTCTTAGACGGCACATCTCCAGGGCAAGTTTGGGAGTCTGTTTGGGGGTGTGTGTTTTTTTTTCTTTTTATGTATATACATATATGCATCTCCTTTGGTGGAATGTTTTCGTCTAGGTAGTTTTCAAATATAAAAGCTCCAGAGTAGACACTTTGAAAAAGTTAGGCAATGCTGGCTACTTCGAAGGAAAATGAAAAACCCATATTCGACATTTTCATCCAGTCCGGTAGTGACTTCTGCAACATGTCTCAGCTCTCATCTCTAGAAAGGGAAAAAGGATCTAAAGCCTGGTTTTTAAAAAAGAAGAAAACTGGTGTGAGACCTGGGTTTTCTGGTGGCAGCAGGTGAGGAGGGAAGGTTGGTTGTTGAGCCTTCTGTTTCTTCTTGAAGTTCCATACCCAGAGATGGAGAGGGTGGTAGATGTGCTTGGGTATCGCAGGCCTTAGCCATGGTTTTACCTGCAGGTGGCTTTGTGTTCCTGTGTAGGTCACTGTGTTCTCTTCTGTCCCAGCTTATTCCCATTTAGTCACAGGTCAGCTTGGTGATTTCTAGATGATTTTCCCTCATGTCCTAAAAATCTAATTTTTACGTAGTATCAGTTATCAATGTATCCCTGTTTAAGGGCTCTTTTTTTTTTTTTTTTACATTAGTCAGCTTTATTTCCTTTTTTCATATTAATTTCTATTTCTGTTATGCAGAAAAATGGGAATTTAATCAGAAATATATTCACTGTCAAGTCTTTTTTCATCATATAAAATATTATCTTTAGAACCAATTTGAACTTCATAATGTACATAGAAATCCCGGGGTAAATGAATCAAAGTTCTAATAACATTTCTAATGCTTAACACATTGGAAATGAACCTTGTATCATAAAATTCTTAATCTATTTATTTAATTAACATAACCTACCATATGAAAGGTCAGAGAGGCATATTCTAATTTCCCAATATTTCTCCAACTGTTTTCTCTTTTTTATGAATAGATGACTGTAATGTCCTCTTAAAAGCTTTTGTAAAACCAATAAAACTCTATCACTCTATTTCCCTGCAAATGTTATTTCATTTAAAATGCTTGAAGTGTGCTTGTGAACTCTTTATGGTATAGGTATTCATGCAAGTCTTACATTCCACTCTTCATTTTACTTCATGTGAAAGATGTATATCTTTTTTTTTTTTTTTAGTTTTACTTTAAAAAGAAAACTTTACTTTTTAGAGCAGTTTCAGGTTCACAGCAAAACTGAGTAAAAAGTTCAGAGAGTTCTCATTATACCACCCCCTCACAGACACATACACACATTTCTCCCGTTATGGATATCCCTTTTTCCCCCAGAGTGGTCCATTCCTGACAATTCATGGACCTACATTGACGGGTTATCATCACCCAAAGTCCTTAGTTTACACGTGGCATTGTATATTCTGTGGGTTTTGACAAATGTCTAATGACATGTCTTCAGTGTTACTATATTGTACATAGTTACACTGCCCTCAAAACCCACTGTATTCTGCCTCTGCATCCCTCCTCCCGTCTAACCCCTGAGCTTTTCTACTGTCTCCATAGTTTTACCTTTTCCAGAACATCTTAGTGGGATCATACAGTACGTAGCCTTTTCAGTCTAGCTTCTTAAACTTAGTAATAGGCATTTAAGTTGCCTCCATGTCTTTTCATGGCTTGATAGCTCATTTCTTTTCAGAGCTGAATAATCTTCTATTGTCTGGATGTACTACAGTTTATTTATCTATATACTAGAGGAGTGTATTTTTTTTATATATATGTTCTAAGGCACAGTTAGGAAACGGGCAAGGTACTCTATTTATTCACTGTCCTAGTTGAAAACTACCTTCCTTGTCTTCGTTGTTCATTTCTCTAGAAAAAGCATCAAGAGTTGCCCTTGCCATTTGCTATTTTTTAGCGAATCCTTATTATTTGATGATATGTCTCCTTCAATTTCTATACTTAAGAAATTACTCAGAAAAATTTTTCTAGACTTGAAGGACGAACTGACAAAATGTAAATAAGGGAGCCAAAAGTCATTTGTAGTGATGTCTGTTCTCCTCAAAGCTTCTAATTTCCTGTCTCTTGCTCATGGAGATCTTAGGCTTCGGAGATCTAGTTATTTGGAGGATCCTTGGTCTCCTGGGCCCTCTGACTAGTACAGTCACTTATGTGAATACAGCTGCTCCTCAACTTAGGATAGGGTTATGTCCCAATAAACCCATCATAAGTTTAAAAGTACACCTAACATAGCAAACAGCATAGCCTAGCCTAGCCTACCATAAATACACTCAGAACTCACATCAGCCTACAGTTGGGCACAGTCATCTGCCACACAGTACACCTTTTTTTTTTTTTTTTTT
>NW_007252945.1:62595-66442 GCF_000164805.1 Carlito syrichta
CCCGCGGGCTCAGGCAATCCACTCGCCTCAGGCTCCTGAAGGCACGGGATTACAGGCTGAGCCACCAAGCCCAGCCACACAGTACACCTTAAGAGCATCGGCTGCCACCCTTGTGGTCTCGTGGCTCGAAGGGAGCTTTGACCACGGGTGCTGCCCAGTGTCACAGGAGAGCACCATATCCCGTATCACTAGCCCAGGAAAATTTCAGAATGCAAAATTTAAATTATGGCTTCTACTGAGTGCATATCACTTTGACACCATTATAAAGTTTACTCAAGTCAGATTTTAATCATCCTTCTCTTCTGTGGTTTCTGTTCCTTCTTGTCAGACCCTCTCTGACAAGATAGCCCTCTTTTTAAAAAATTTTTATTTTAAAGATACAGGGTTCAATTCAGGGTCAGGTATACAAATGGTCATTGTACAGGTGAAGTTTGGGCCTCACTTCGGGTCGCCCTTCACCTGGTTTGAGATCAGGTGCCCTTACCGATGAAGTGTGTGTCCCCCTGCCACCCCATAGCACTCTTAAGAGTAGTTCGGCAGTCTGACACTGGAACATCCCAGAGAGTTGGAATGTGAGTGTTAATGCTCAGAAGATGTCTTTGTATGAGAAATGAGGCATATTTGAAGTGGCCCAGTTGTGTCTCTTAGTTTCTCAGAGAGATTTAGCTTTACATTAAAACTTGGAGTGGAGGTTGCTTCCAGACACTTTAAATAGCTGCATAGATGAGGCAAAAAGAAAGCACAGGTATTCTTCTGTTACATGTCAAAACCTAGAGCATCCCTAGAGAGCATCTGATCTGAGAGAGACTCTTTCAGCAGAAGAGAGTTGTGCAGATTGGGTTCATAGTTTGGAGAGAGGCTGGCAGAGGCAGGGCACCAGTGATTGCCCCCTCTCCACAGTGACCACTGGAAGAGACATGATCGCTGCATCTTGTCTTTGTGCCATTACTACAACCAGAGGCTTCTCTTTCGGGTATTTTTAACTTCAGAAGTCCTGGATTTGAACCTGTCTCAGAATCTTTCTTCTCCTGATACCAAGATCTTAAGCCAACCTTGTGAGACAGAGACTTAGCAAGCTCATTCTGGATACAATTCATCTTATGATTCCTCCATGTTTCCTGTGAAGTCCCTGAAATGTGGTCAGTCTTCATGTCTTCAACTAGAGGTGTACAAATATCACCTGTCCCAGCAGTTGCAAATATTTCTGAGATGTTTCTACATTGCTTTTAGGACCTTTGTTTTCAACATTGGTAGAATACAGGAGAGAATTTTCCTAAAGGCCCAGATAATGAAAAAAAAGAATCGGGATTGGCCATTTGGACACACGGCCTGATAATTCATGACACTGAAAAGCAGTGTGAGCTTCCTTTTCTTCCTCGACAGATGGGATGCCTGGGTTCATTCAGCACAATCCCAAGCATTGGCAGGTTCACAAGTGTAAAGAGAATTCCTGTCTTTCTGTGGAACAGAGATCATAACTTTCCATGGAATGATGAAATCTTCCTATGAGGATGGACTCATGAGAGTTCTTACATAAAAATAAAAATAGAGAATACTAGTGTGTGGTCCCAAGCCCTATAGTTCTGACCTCGGCACCCACAAAAGATGCCCTTTGAAGTCAAAAGGGCAGGATTTTAGAATAAATAAGAGAAACTAGTATTTTACTTATAATTTAATACTTGCATGAGTTGCTGCAGACCCCAGGTATAGACTCTGTGGTCTAGTGCCATGGGTGGTAAGGACTGCCAACCGCAGAAGAGCAATTCCTGCCAAGGTTGGCATCCATGGCCCTTCAGAGGCAGGCTTTTGACTGTTCACTGTGACACTTCTTTTTTCAAATGTCCTCAGTCTTCCCTGTAACAAGCATTCGTTTCTGGAGAGCAGTGGTGAAACCTCAGGTGTCTGAACACCCGGAAATGCTGCCAGGCTCCTCGACGTTTATCGTAATAGCAGTAAAAAGTTGGACTCAATAAAGACGGTTACTGTGATTTCAGGTTTTGAGTAAACAGATGGGAAGCCACGCGCTCAGTGTCCTGAGCCAGGGAGCAGCACCTAGGCAGCCGTGCCCTGACATCAGCCACCTCTCAGAATCCAGGAGTCTCTCGATCGGTCCACGAGCAATGCGATCAGTAGCAACATGAGCAGAGAGACGTGTCCTCCTCCCGGGGTGAAGTGGAGCAGCAGCTGTCTTCTGTGCCCAAGAAATGCTTAGAGACAATGTCCTGTCCTCCCTTCTGTTTTAACTCGCGCTGAAAACTCCCAGGAAGTATAAGAGATATGAAATAATTGCGGTTACTATCATTTTCTACTCACTTAAGTGCCTCCTCTTATTTGACATAAGCGTGTGAATAGTATATGCAACATTGATTCGGATTTCCAGTCGGAAAAACTCGGTGAGGAACTTGATGTGATCCCAGGAAGACGCCATTGCTCCTCAGGGTGGGGAGCTGCAAATGGCCTCTCTGAGCTTGTGTGACCTGCTTTCCCGGGCTGCCTGGGCAGCGGGCCAGTGCCGTCGTCCAACTGAAGGGGTCTCCTTCCTTCCTCTCTTTCTCCCTTCCTCTCTCTTTTCTTCCTTCCTTCCTTCCTCCCTTCCTCCCTTTCTCCCTTTCTCCCTTCTTCCCTTCTCTCTCCTTCCTTCCTTCCTTCCTTCCTTCCTTCTTCCTTCCATCTTTTCTTTCCTTCCTTCTGTCTTTTGCCTGCCTGCCTTCCTTTCTTCTTTCCTTCTTTCCCGCTCTGTCACCCAGGCTGGTCAGAGTGCAGTGCCATGCTCTTGGCCACCACAGCCTCGACTTGGTGGGCTCAGGTGATTTTTCCATCTCAGCCTTCCAAGTAGCCAGAGCTACAGGTGTATGCTGCCAAACCCAGCTACTTTTTAAAAATTTATTATAGAGATGAGGTCTCCCCAAGTTGCTCAAGCTGGTCTTGAACCTCTGGGCTCAGGCAGTCCTCTCGCCTCAACCTCCAAAATGCTGCAATTACAGGCATGAGCTACCATGCCCAGCCTCATTTTCTTTCTTAATTGACCAGAACAGCAGGTGGCCTCCTGAGGCTTAGGAGAGCTGGGTTTAGAATAACAGGCTTTGACAACCAAGACAAGTGATGCCTTTTCTATAAAACCATAAAACTCAGGAGACAGTATAGTTACGGCCACCATGGCATTGCAAAACACAGATCACTCTTGCCTCCTGCACTACATGTTTCTTATCCAAACCCCTGTCAGACCACTTCCAACAATATTCATCTGTGTGTTGACTGGGCTCTTTAAGGGCAGAACCTGTGTCTTCCTAATTATTCTATTCTAGGTTCTGATGTACATGGTAGTTCCTGGAATATAGTAGATGATGGTAAACATCATCTGGGTGATGATGGTAGTAATAAAAGTATGGTAAAGAATTTTTGCAGATTTAGTGTCTCAAAAAAAGAATATTTTTTCCAATTATATGGTTTTTCAACCAGTGGAAAAGAAAATGTAGGTGCTTTTCTTTTTTTTTTTTTGAGTTGGAGTCTCACTCTGTCGCCCAGACTGGGGTGCGGGAGAAGTTGGAGATGGTCTTTGCACCAATGATTTCTTGAATTTGCTGAAAGTTCAGAACAGGCATATTGGGGATGTGAAGTTTAGTTTAAAAACTCAAGTATTCAAGAAATATCCCATTTTCATAATTTATTGATATTATATTAACATTAAAAATAATTTACAATATATGGCTTAAACTAAATTCACTTTTAGCACACACATATACAATTGATTTTAAACAACTATAATAGACTATTGTACGTACCACCCAAGTTAAGGTACTCTTTCTTGCATTTCTTCTCTTTTCACTGAAGGAAATGTTATCACGAA
>NW_007252945.1:66548-101834 GCF_000164805.1 Carlito syrichta
GGGTCTCGAACCCATGGACTCAGGCAATCCACTCACCTCAGCCTCCCAAAGCACGGGATTACAGGCTGAGCCATCAAGCCCGGCTATCCCAGAGGTTTTGGTAAGATGTTTCTTCATTTCCATTTGTTTCCAGGTATCTTTTAATCTCTCTTTTGAATTCCATGTTGACCCAGGAGTTGCTTAGCATCATGCTGTTTAGAGTTCATATCCTTGCAGGTTTTGGGGAAGCTTTGTTGGTGCTGATACTTATTTTTATTCCACTGTGGTCTGAGAAAGTGCATGGCAGGATTTTAATCTTGTGAAATGTGTTTATGCTTGATTTATGGCCAAGGATGTGGTCAGTCTTAGAGTACGTTCCATGTGGTGATGAGTAGAATGTATATTCCGTGGTTGTTGGGTGGAATATTCTGTAGGTATCTATTAAGTCCATTTGGTCAAGCGTCATGTTGAAGTTCTGAATCTCCTTGTTGATTTTTTTGTCTTGATGAGCTGTCTAGAGTCATGAGTAGGGTGTTTAAGTCCCCAGCTATGATAGTGTTAGAGTCAGTATTTTTTTAAAGTTTACCTAGAAGCTGCTTTATGCACCTATGTTGGGTGCATATATGTTTAGGATGGATATTTCTTGTTGATGGATTGAACCTTTTCATTATGTAGTGACCTTCCTTATCTTTTTAAATTTTTGATAGCTTAAAGGATATTTTGTCTGATACCAAGATCACAACTCCTGCTTTCTTTTGTGTTCCGTTCGCCTGAAATTAGACAATGGATTTAGACTTAAATCTGCGCTTTTAAGAGATTTCATCCCAAAACTGTGCTCTTCGTCAAGCAGCTCCTTCTTGTCATTTTGGTCTCAGCCAGATATTTCCTTCTCAGACAGGCCTTCCCCAAATAGGCCATCAGGTTTCTCAGTCACATCACCCTGGTGTATTTTCTGCAAAAGACGTTATCACTATTTGTATTTTCTTATGTATTCATTTATTGTCTCTTCATGATGTAAAGTATCATGGAGCTGAACCTCGTTTGCCTTAGCCACTGTTGAACTCCTGTCACATGGCAGGTAGTGGTCACTGATCAAATACTTCATGTAGAGACTGCTGACCAGATCGTGTCCCAAGTAAACTGAGAGAAAAGGAGACTTCTAATCTATTAACCTTCTTTGCCAGTTCTGTAATGTCAAATAGACAAAAGTCCAATTCACAATTGGAGGAGAGGAACAGTATTGTATAGTAAGTAAGAAATATCACAAACTACATTTCTTCATTTTGTTCCCTGGTTTGACATAAAAATTGGAGATGGTGAGAGGGGTTGCCTTGGCTTGCCTTCATCTGTGCAATTTACACCTGGAGACCTTCTCAGATCGCAAAGCCATCGATGCCATTTTGTGCGTGATCCCTGCCTGTGCTATGTACAGGGCAGTGAGGTGAGAGCTGGTTGGCTGGCCTGCTGGTAGACTGCTGGTAGACTGCTGGACTAATGCATTCTGGGCATCAGGCCCCCAGCCACCAAGAATCAAATGTGTTCCTTGGCAAAATTACAAATGGTCACATAGTATGGAACTTCAGGGGTGCTTAAGAATAGTTAGAGGCTTTAATTACTCAACCTAGGTCTGTCTGGAAGTCACGCCACTGAGTATTTGGGGAAGATGGATCTTGGAGCACACAGCTGCAGGAGGGAGAGCAAGGAACTTGCATACCATCTTCTGAATCAAGGGACTGGTCACTGTTCCCTCCTTTTTTTTTTTTTGAGTTGGAGTCTCACTCTGTCGCTCAGGCTGGAGTGCAGTGGCACGCTCCCAGCCACCACACAGCCTTGACCTGCGGGGCTCAGGCGATCCTTCCACTCCAGCCTTCCAAGTAGCCAGAACTACAGGCCTGTGCCACCATGCTCAGCTAATTTTTTTATTTATTGTAGGGACCGGGCCTCGAAAAGTTGCCCAAGCTGGTCTCGAACCCCTGGTCTCAAGCAATTGTCTCGCCCTGGCCTCCCAAAGTATTGAATTTACAGACTTGAGCCACCGTGCCCGGCAGTCCCCTCTGTCTTCATTGCATTTTGCCCTTTTGTCCATTGTGTTATTTTTTTTCTCTCACCTGACTCCTGTTAGAGCCAGTAAGGTCCTTGCTGTGTAGCAGTGTTAGGAGAAGAAACAGCACACGGAATGTGCATTAGGTTTGATCACAGCCTTCAAAAATGCCAGGAGTCAGGAGTTGGCGTGAAGGAACTGTTTTTCATAAAGGTAAAAAACTCATGAGTTGGTATTTCTTAGTGAAACACAATGTACTTTCTGCAGAAATGTTTGTAAACCTGAGTCACTTTCCATTCTGTTCCCTGTTGTGTCCCGCTACAATGAGAGAAGGAGAGACCCGTGCTCCATGGGCCTGGGTTCCAGCCTGCCTGGCCTGTACACTCCGCACAGAGCTGTGCCACTCTTGTACCATTTCCCCAAGAGCTTGACTGTGTGGGCAGTCATGGCAAAGTAACTGCCACCTAGCTATATCATTTCTTTACACTTAGTGCAGAAGACATGTTTTGAGCGAAGCAGCATGTGTGTTGGAGAGAGGAAAGGAAGTGAGGACAAGTGAATGGTGACCCTGGGCTTCCTTACCTTTCTGTGTTAGGGTTGACTCTTAAGCTTCTGGTGGGACCTGAGTGCCAGTTCAGCCCAGTCTCTGCCCACAGGCTGCACCTGTGCCTTCCTCTTTCCCAGAAAAGGCCCAGAAGGAACCTGCTCCTTCTCCTCCCTCCCACTCCTGCTTTGCTGCTTCCGTCCGCCCTTGATTGACCCCTTGGCAAGGTTGGAGCATGTCATGTATAGAATGAGTAGAACAAGCGAGAACCATTGTTGTTTCAAAGAGCACATGGAGATGGGAGGGTTGTGAGAATGATGGTGACGGTATATCTGTTACTGGATTCCCTTCAAAGGGGGCTAGGAATAAACAGGTGGGATGTCGCCACATCTTCCAGAGGTGCTAACATGGAAGAGAGTGGCTTGCTGGGTCTCACTGTGACTGTTAGAGATCTGCTAAGAGATGAATTGTCGGGAGTGTGAAGAGTCTGCTGGCCTCCTTCAAGGCCACATTTACAAGTGCTATCAGTCTTAGCCAGATGCCAGCATTTCACAGCTACCCAAAAGGATGTGGGAATAGAAATTACAGGTGCATTTGGCTAATTATGCCCCTTTCTTGACTAAATTACAGGTTCTGACAGCCAGGTGGTCATTATTTTGATTGGTCTAATTAGTCAGATGTGTTCGCAAGCAGCTGCATGCAGCGTTCTGGGCAGGTTCAGGAAAGGCAGAGAAAGTCCAGTCGAAGCCTTTGCAGAACTTGTCCTCAGATGCGTAATGAGTTCTTAACAGCTGGTATAATTAATGGCATAAACACCTAAAGTTCTGCAATCGCGTTTAAGGAGCAAAAGACATGGAAAAGGTCCCCTTGTAGCCAAAGGAAAATTGTCATTCAGTGCAGGGCGGGTGAGTGGTTTCCTGTGTAGCCATGGACAGAAGCATCTTATTTGGTCAGAAAAGCGCCCAACCACCATCCTTGTGTGTAGCACATAAGCGAATGTCCTCTCGCTCTAAACAAAGCTAGTCTTACTGCCTTTTTATAATAAACTTGAGGCATCTCGAGTATGAGGTGCTCTACCTCGATGACTGTGTTCCTCAGCAAGCTTTTTAAATCGTCATGACAGAAGGAGACTGCTCCAAGCCTTTTTACAGTAATGGGAGGCCTGCAACCCTGAAGAAAGTAGGACTCTATCCTGCAGCGGTCAGCCTTGGATGTACTCAAGAGGAGCCTTCCTGGAAGAAAGCTTCTGGGAATTACGATGCCGTACAAAGGCTTGATTCTGACCTCCCCGCCACCCAGGCCTAACACACCAGCTGACCTCTCATTAGTCTAGACTTGCTGCTTTTTTCCAACTTTCATTTTGCCAGCTATATGCCTTTTGGGAACCTGTGGCTTAATGTTTTATTTCTCCGTCGAGAGCAGGAATAGTTCCCTTGGACACTCTGGGAGGGGATGGCATTGCCTGTGTTCTGGCTGACTCTGGGAGGAGACAGTTATGCTTATGCTCTGGCTGACTCTGGGTGGGGACACAGTGCCTGTGCGCTAAGTGACTCAGAGGAAACAGCCGTTCCCATTCTCCGAGTGGGGCCGACTCTGGAAGGGGACATCCATGCCCGCTCTCTGACTGACTCTGGGAGGGCATGGTGGTGCCTGGGCTCTGACTGACTGACTGACTCTGGGATGGGACAGGCATGCTTGTGCGCTCATCGACCTTGGGAGGGGACAACAGTGCCCATGCTCTCTCTGGCTGACTCCGGGGGGGGGGGACAGTCATGCTTGTGCTCTGACTGGCCCTGGGAGGGGCGGCAGTGCCCGTGCACTGACTGATGCTCTGGTTTGTCTCTGCCTAGATGAATTCTGGTTCTCCGACGGGTCCTTATCGGACAAGTCCAAGTGCGCAGACCCTGGCCTGATGCCCCTCCCGGATACAGCCGCGGGGCTAGCTTGGACCCACCTCGTGGATGCCGCACGGGCATTTGAAGGTAAAGGCTCGCCAGCCCGGGGGCCTCGCCCTCCCCGGGGTGCTTTCCTGCCGGGCCTGTGTGGCCGGGTCTGTGTTGGGGGTCGTCCGACTCGAGTCTCGGACGCCTTGCCGTTGTCGGATGATGAAAACAAGCAGGAGAGGGAGTCCCGGGCGAGGGGTCCCCAGACCCGAATTCTCAGTAAAGCGTCTGCCATGACCCGGGCAGGACAAGCCGTCTTCCCTCTCTGACCTCTCTCTCCTAGCTGCAAAAGAGAGGCGACTGGGTAGGATGCACACTGTGTCTTTCCTCCCAGCATCATGCGGCGAGATAGGAAGGAGGCCCTTCAGATGAGCAGAGGTGTGGGTGAGGTGTCCAGAGGCTTGGTGCCAGTGTGGACTCTGCTGTGATTTGCTTGACCTGTGTGTGTCTGTCCACCTGTCTGGGCCTCAGCTTCCGCCTCTGAAGATGGTCAGCGAAGGTGGCTGGGCCGGCCAGTCTCTCAGGGTCCTTCCAGCTGCCTAATGTGCGTCATTTCTGCTGTAAGAGAAGGTCGACGGTACCCTTTAGGGAACACCTTTTTCAAGATCGTGGTTAGAGATGGAGCAAGGAAAACACCTGCTTCACTGGCACACTTGGGACATCACATGTGATTTGGTATAAACCATGACTTTTGTGACTTTCTGCCCTTGGCTGCTGTGTTGCATTGGTGTACTTTCATGATGATAGCTCTGGCCTTGGGGTAGCTGGCGGCTCGAACCGACAAAGGAGACAGGATCGTTTCAGTCGGGGCTGTTTTATCCTCTGCCCTTTACGAGACTCTCCTGGTGTAACTGAGTCACAATATCCTGGCGGCACCCAAATCCTGAGACACCCTTCTGCTCTCACTCCCTTTCCTATTCCCCTTCTCAGTCTCAGGTAGCTGAGCCCCCCCACCTGTGGCGTCAGGCCTCAGGAAACAGAATCTGCTACTTTCCCCAGGAGAGCAGGTACGTTTTGAAATCAGGCTGCAGGAGGTTGAGCTTTCATTGCCCCTCACCTCCAACCGAGCCACTTGAGAAACCTGCCGGCTTTACTCTAACACTGGGTGTTGGCGCCTCTGACTCTGCCTCTGGGGGCAGGAGTTGGAATCCATCCCAAGTCAATTCAGACACCAGGGAAGTAGGTGAAAGGAATGAGAAAGCTTTCAGAGTCCCTGTTAGGAGAAAGCTTCTGCAGTATGGGTGTGCCTCACTGCTCCCATGACAGAAGGAATGAGACAGCTTTCAGAGTCCCTGCTTTTCAGAGCACTTGCTCCTTGGGGGAGGTGCCGAATGCCCATCTGCTTGGTGGTGAGGCTCTCATCCTCTGACATCACCAGAAGTTTGTTGCATATCGTGAACGCCCCGGGTCTGTGGCCCCATTGTTTCCAGGTCTCCCCATGCTTCTAGCACTGCTAGAATGACCCAGCACAGGAATACTGCCTTTATCTCTGTCCAGTGCAACCCAGGCAGCTGGAAACAGCATCTTCTCTGGCATGTTATTTATTCTCTACTCTGACCAGGAGAGTGTGAAGCCGTGTGTTTTGTGCTCCAGGCATCAGTATCCGCATAGTTCTCACCACACTGAGTTCTGCTTCGTTCCCATGTCTGTCTCTTCTTATTAGTGATGAGTTTCTCAAGGGAAGGTGCTTATTTTATTTCTTTTATCTTTACTTATCACACATGTATCAGGATAACCCAGTGAGAAGCGCTACTCTCATAGAGTAAGTCAGTATTAAATGTACATGGTTCTGCACAGCCTGGAGCTATCCCAACCCATAGCATCTTTTTTGACCTCTGAGATCCTTTTGCATTTTTGTGTTCATCTTTCAGATTTAAAGCAATATTTATCACCTTTTCTCTGTATTCACCATCATTTGTGTCTCTGCTTGGTTCCCTTCCACCCTCTTCAGATTATCCTTCAGTATAAAATCACAGCTGTACAATGGATTGTTTCAGAGAGGTAGAGAAAGCAGAATCACACTTGTAACAGTTACTGCCTAAATAAATTATCAGTCCAGGGGTGTGGATCATCATCGTAGCTCTCGGCTGCTGGGCTGTGGGCCTTCAGACAAACCTCTTAGCTACTATGACACATGCACTTTTGCCAACACTGTTCCAGGTCCTTCACAAATACGACCTCAGTGAATGTTCAACAGTCCATCCTCTGGGCATGTGCTTAACTGATGTGGGCTTCAGTCTTCTCATCTATAAAATGAGAACTTTGTTTGAGGAACCTGCAGGCTTCTCGAACAAAGTCCTAAACCTTCAGTTCTGTGGTTCTGTTCATCAGAGAGTATTTTTAAGCTGAAGTAAGAGCATAGGCTGTAGTGGGCACACACGGGAGAAAGTATAACCTGGAAACTCTCCCAACCAGTGTCCCTAGGTGCACAAGTGCCGACATTAAACAGAAAATAATGTGAGATTCTGTTTGCCAGAGAAGACTCTGGCTATCTGGCCTTTGGCATTGATAGAAAAATAATATGGAAAGAGTTAAGGCCATGTTTAAAAAGTTCAGTGATTTTTGTTGCTACTTCATGTAGTACCATCCCATGTGAGACAGTATTCAGCTTATGAAATTTAGTTGACAATTTGTAACTAATCAGATTTTCTTGCATCAGTGTCGCCTTGGGGTACATCCCAGGGACCTCCTCTACTCTCCTGAGTTGCGTGTTGGTGAACGGAGTTTGATCAGTCTCCTCAGCACTTGAAAGAGACACGTCTTTAAGGATAACTTGGTTGCCCTGCTCATGTCTTTATCTTTTTGTACCATATCTCACAGCTATTTCTGAGCTAGAGTAAGCATTATAAAGAATAGATAATCCAAAAAATGCCCATGTGCCTGTTTGTGCCATCATTAACTAACAAAGGCAGTTTGAAATGTCTTACTGAGCCAGACTCTTCAGATGAATCCTCTGCCCAAACTTAGATACAAGTCATCAGCCCATCAGAAAACAGGCTTTTGAAAATGGAATTTATCTGCCTATTGGATTGAGGTCTCGTGGCTCTTATACAATCCCGTAGCGTAATTGATCCCTAGCAGATGTGTCTTTCCCCCGTTCATCGACCTTATTCATGCTACACGTTTCAGCTTGTATGTTGACCTTTATTTAAGAGCTAAAGTGGACACTGGACGCAAGTTTAAGAGTCTGGGTTTTACTGTGCCCTTTGAGAAGAGAGCAGAGGCACCAGTTTAAGCTATTCACCCATGGCTGCTTAAATACATTCTATATTAGAAGAACCTACACAGAGGGTATGGTTATAGGTGGAGTCGCTGGGCATTCTCTGCATAAGCATGCAGTATAAGCCCCCTCCAAACAGGAGGAGCATTTTCAGACTGCGTTGCTGACCACAGGCATTGAAAATAGAATTAAATAAGAAAAACAACAGCAAAGCATAAACAAAAAACTCTAACCGTTTAGAAAATGTTAAATGCTACTCTAATAATAATTGTGCTGGGAAGAATTAAGGAGCAATTTTGGGGGGGTTTTTTGTTTGTTTTTTAGTGAGTGATGATGAAAAAGATGCTTCCTATTAAATCTGGACTGCTACCAGAGAGAGTAGCTCTTAAAGAAACTGTGTTTCAGAAACATTTATTTCAATAACAAAGTGAAAATCAACTATGTTAACTATACTTCTGAGATTTTACAAATATTGTAAAAGAAAATCACAAACGAAATAAAAGTAAAATTTTAAAAACAAATGGCAAATGAAATTTTGTGGCAGTTTATAAGTAAAATCAATAATGCATTTTTGTGACTATTGATAAACCAATAGCAAAATTTTTTTTTTTTTTTTGAGTTGGAGTCTCACTCTGTCACCCAGACTGGAGGGCAGTAGCCACTCCCGGCCACCACAGCTTCGACCTGCTGGGCTCCGGCGATCCTTCCGGCCCAGCCTTCTGAGTAGCCGGAATTACAGGCATGCGCTACCATGCCCGGCTGATTTTTTGATTTATTGTAGAGATGAGGTCTCGCCAAGTTGCCCAGACAGGTCTCGAACCCGCGGGCTCAGGCAACCCACCCACCTCAGCCTCCCAAGGCGCGGGATTACAGGCTGAGCCACTGAGCCCAGCTACCAATAGCAAATTTGACGAAAATACGAAAAATCCCAATGAACCAAATAAGAAAGAAGTTAAATTAACGTAAGAGAGAGAAAGGCAGTGGGACTGAAGCAACCTGGGCAGGCTTCCTGCAGAGGGTACTGGGCTCTGCCTTGTCCCTCAAACCCCAGACCAACCGCAGGGATTAGTCGTTGCTTCAGGATGGGAAGCCTCTCCCTGGCCTGGGTTATGGAGACGTCATGGGCATTGGGGGTCTTGCAGTCCCTTCCATAATGCACACCAGGCCAACCTGAATCATCAAATCTAGTCAAGACAAGGTCTTGTCTTTACTCAAGAAGTTGGTTCCTTGTAAAACTCGGTATGCAAATATACAGTACTAGGAATTACCTGAGAGGTTGAAGGAAACCTCTCAATGGACGGTCTAGAGATGCAAGCTCGGAGCACCTTCCTCAAGTTACTGCAGCATATACACACATCCTGGCCACCTTGGATTACACTAGTTATAGGCTCTTAATTCACCCAACAGTCACTTTCCTGCCTTTATCCTAATGGTGTGAGGTGATGCACTTGATCACTTAATGCTCTGCACGTCTTTTAGGCTACTTGGTGGGTTCCTTCTGCACAAAATATTGGTGTATCACCCTAACCCCCCACACACACATGTAAGAGATAATCATAAGACAGTTTCAATCTTTAGTATTGATGTGGGAAAGCTTAAATGAAATTCAGTAGTAAAATGAAAAGATTATTCTTTGTTATTGGCAAAATAACAATGTTTCTTTAATAAAAGAAAACTTTAATTATAAGTTACAATAGGTGAAGTAATTATGTTATATCAATTTCCAAAAAATATATATCTAATAGAACCTATTTCTACTAAAAATTAAGATTTGAGAGATCTTTCCCAAAGCCTAATATTATTTTATTCCAAATAGTTACATAGTACTTACTAGAAAAATATTTATAAGCATATCCCTTAAATCCAGAAACTAAATAAGGTACTCTTTGAGACCATGTCTTTTAATTTTGTACTGGAATTCTTGACATTTAAGCAAGCAATGCAAAGAAAAAAAATAAAGGTTAGAAGTAAAAACAGTTTTTTCAGATATAGCTTTCTATGTAGAAGATATGAAAGATGAAAAAGAAGGTATTAGAGATTATAAAATAAATAAACTAGATTTTTAAATGTATTTTATATTTTTGTAAGTATCATTCCAAAGTGTTATTAATTTTTTCAGATACTTATATCTGTATAGCAAACTACCCCAAAACTTATGGCTAAAGATAGCAATGGCTTCGTATTTTTTATGATTCTCTGAGTTGGCTCAGGTCAGGAGGTGGTTCTTCAGCTCCACGTGGTCTTAGCTAGGTCACTCATGCAGCTCAGTGCAGCCGAAGCTCAGCTGGGCCTGGAGCATCACGGTGACTTCACTCACATGTCTGTGTCTGAAATGGCTGAGGTCTAGCTAGACCCCGGTCTTGAGCAGGCTAGTTGTACTTTTCCACATGGGGCTTAAGGAATCAGAAGAGCAAAAGTTCGGCTCTGTGATCTCTTAAGGACTGGTTTTGGATGTCCCAGAACATTATATTCATCACGTTCTGTTTAGGTCAGAGCAAGTCACAAGGACAGCCAAATTCCAAGGATGGGACACAGACTCCACTTCTTGATGTGAGGAGTAGCAGGTGCACATAGTGAGGGAGAAGTTGCTGGCAGCCATCTTTGCAGACAGCCTTTCACTATAATGGTCATAAGACGCCTTAGATAGATCAGTGAGATTGAATTATACATTCCTTGGGAATTAAGCCATCACCAGAATTATAATGAGAGAATTCCAAGGAACACTTCAGTCACTGAAAAATCTTAATATAAGCTAGAGATCGGAATGGATAGAAAGCTTTATAGTAAAGATGACAGTTCTTCTTTAATTAATTGGTAGAGTTAATGCATATTCAACTCAAATAACGGTAAGATATGTTAAAGAATGTAATTGAATTCATTTGGAAAATATGTGAACAATAATATTCAATTAAAGGATCTGGTATAAATCAGTAATAGTTAAAACAGTATAATAATGATTCAAAACCGGGAATAAGAACTTTTGAAGAAAAATAAAGAGCTCATACAGAAATCTGAATATATTTAACAGTTACATGGGAAAGGAATTTATGTATTTCATTTTGATTTGGGTATTAGAAAAGTCCATTTTAGAAAAAGTAAAAGAAAGATTACCATCTTGGAAGCAAGATTATATTTTAATTATGGAAGAGTGAGAGAACATACAAAATGTAATATGGCCAGATAAAGTATTTAAATATTTAGATCTTTTATGAACCTGAAAGAGATCATTAAGGTAAAAAGGAAAATATTAGACTATAGGAAAAGATGTGTGATAAATGTGATAAGTAAAACCAGGATATCTATTGTACATAAAGAAACTTACCCAGAAAAAAAAAAAAACAAGCCCTCAGTAAACAAATGGTCAAGGCGTATGGATACACAGTCCACAAAGGAGAAATGCACATTAAATAAGCAGGTGAAAAATGTTCAACCACACTTGTAAATTTAAAGGATAATGAGCTACCAGCTCACACGTTTTGAATATGAAAAATGATGCAACAGCTCTGGGAAGCTATGAAGAATATCACAGCTGGTATCATTATGAAGATTATAAAGTGATCCATCTTTTTGTTCAAGCAATATGATTATGTGTAGCTAGCACCAGAAAACTGTACCCACCCTTTGACCAGAAATCTAATTCCTGAGAATTTGCTGACAGAATATTATTCAAAAGAATTTAAAAACTTCCCACAGAGAAACGTTATGCAGCATTATTAAAAATTAATAAATAACTAGATGGATAATCTCTAACCCAACAAAAAACTAAAACTAAATGTCGAAAAAAGCAAAGTCCTTTATGGGTCCAAGAAGGCAAAGGTAATTGCTGTGCCCTATAACTTCCCCATGCTGTGAAGGTCCAGTTTGAAAAGCTAGCAGAGTCACTGACTCCGTCGTAGAATTTGTTTTAATATATGCAATTCCTTTGTGTGATGAGTGCACTGCTCATCAGAAGTGAAGTTGATGATCTCTCTCTGACAATAAGATCATCGTCTTGCCACCCTGTAGTGATCATACTCCTTGTTATGTAAAGTGTGTCAGGTTTAGGGGCACCTGGTAATGTATGCAATCGCTTCCATCCGCCTCAAGCATGGTAATGGGAACAAACCCGATTAGAAAACCAATCACGAAACCACCGTGGGTCACACAGCAAAGCAGAAAACGCAAGTGGCATCTTCAGAAATTCTAATATCCAAAGTAGCTGTCATTTGTCACAATGTCAGGAGGAGGCCATTGGTGTGTTCTTGAACACTTGTTGAATGGCTAGTACCGTTTTAGGTGAAAACAGGCTTTAAGGGTAAAATGACCAAGGAGCGATCAAAGACTCTGGACTCCATGTCCCTGCCTCGTGAATGCCTGTCCTCCTCTCTGGGTTTCAGACTTTTCCTGTTGGTGGTGAGATCATCATTTTCCATAGCTGCCTGGGCACACGGATGTGTGTATGCTCCTGTGAGAATATCTGTATAAGACGCAAAGAGTTAACAACTCGTCTACCAAGCATCACCTATGCGTATTTTCCCAAAAAATAGAAGTCTGTATTTTTAATGTACTATGTTCCAAATGCCCTCGGATTCTTAGAGCTTAATAAACATCAATTTATATGATGAGGACTCTTTCATTTCTGAAACTCCAGCTTAAAGCTGATCAAGTTGTTAAAGTTATTGCATGTGTGTGTGTGTGTTTGTGTGTGTTACACAAGCATAAATAAAATGTGACATACTGGGTAACTCCTAATGGTAACATGTTAGTGAAAAAAGTTGAAAAGAAAAATGACTACTACATAAATGAAAACTGCAAAGTCAAATTTAATATAGTAAATCAACTTAAGTTATCTCAAAAGTAAATTAACATTATTTTCAGGCCAACACAGTAGTCATGTCTTAAGGAAAGAGTAATTTCAGGATTTTTTCTTGTTAATTACTTTAAGACAGATTCTAGACCTTTACCTTTCCACATTCACCAGTGAGCTGCTATGGGCATGAACCAAACTATTTTATTTGAAAGTACAGTGTAGCCTTTTTAAAAAGTTTTCTGGTGGTCAGTTAAGTCATTTTTCTACAATCCAATAAACACAGGTGTCAGAATCAAAATCTCTAGTTTTCTGTATGTAGCTACAGAGCCCCAGCTTGTCTTTAGTTTGTAGTTCTAACAAAGAAATCTTAGAACAGCTTTAGTTGTGGAAATAGGTTTGGTTTAATCTAGCTTCAGACTTGTATGTCCTTACCCTAGGACATGTCTGGCTGATGAGACCACTCACCCCCACCAATGCAGACTTGCTCTGATGTTCTCAGTACAGCAGGCATTCTAGATGGAGTCATGGACTAATTTGTAGTCAGATGTTTTACTGTCTCAGCTCTAGATTGATACAAAATAGCTGATTGACTATCATCTTCTTTAGTGCTACATGCTCTAAAATAAGAAACTGACACTGAAATACGATTTTTTAAATGATTATATAAAGGGATGAGTTGTTTTGCATGTCAGCCATGCCCAGTGTCCCACCTTGACCGGATTTGCTTGCACAGGAAGGAACAGGAGAAAAAACATGGGGCGTGCAAGTGATCAGATCTGCACTGACGGTGGACATGAAGTTCATACTCCTGTGCATGTCTTTTCTGATGCTTTTGTTTGTGCCATTTGGTTTCATGTCAGTAATCACTTGATTACTGAATATTTATCATCACAGAAATAAGCTGTGGGGGCATATGACTTCCACTGGAAACTGTCACTAAGATTAGCTCTTTTATAAAGTAGTTTGGTGTCTGTACTTAATCAAATAGCATTCTGTTTGCATTTCAGATCCAAAGTGAAATCCTCTTTGTGAAATTACATTGCTGGCAAAATTCTGTTTTTGGCATCTTGCCTCCTGACCGGTAGGACCTTGTTTCTCCTCAAGGAATGTCTGAATGACTGCCAGGAGCAAAGTCTGTTTCTGTCAGATAGGTGGATAGTTTATCAACTAAGGCACAAATAGATGAAGCCAGTTAAGACATTTTCATCCAGGTATTTACACTCATCAGACTCAAATATAGTAAGAAAGACAGAGACATAACTAGGTTGTATAAAATGAGGACGAGTCAGTAAAACTCTTTAAAAGTGAGAAAAATAAACGATCTATTTTCTTTTGACTTTTTGCTGTTTGTTAGTAGTTAAATTTACTGTAGCTTATCTCCTGTGATTTTTTAAAGGGACTGTTCCCTTACTAGGGGCACTCACAGAGTCGAGGATTTTGTTGGATGCTACCGGGCCCAGCCACCCCACCCGTTCCCTAGAGCTGCTTGGCCTCAGCCAGGATTCCCTCATTTCTGCCCCACCCCTGCTGTGTACATCGCCTCATGCGGAGAGGTGGAAAGCGCCCAGCTTATCCTGTTACTCTTAATTAAATTGCAAATGATGTCATCATGTACAAAAAGCCTATTATTCAGCCGCTAAATTGCTAACATGACTGTCTCTCAGGAACGTATAGTTACAGAATGGTTGTCATCTTGTAGAAGATTTGACATGTGGAGCTTTACAGAAAGGTTAGTTGAAGGACATCCGTGTGCCTAGGGCAGGTGTCAGGAAAGGGACCACGTGGCCGGAGCACTCCTCATGTGATGGATTGCCAGGCAGATGTGGCGTGACCTCCAGGAGGGCGAGACCCGTGGGGGGTGGCTGAATGCGCCTTCAGTGCCATGCCCAAGTCCTCGGTCCCAGCCTTCCTTGTGTGCTTCTGGCAGCTTCGACACTGCCATCCTTTTTAATTAACTGGAAATGTGTGACCCTCCATAAACCACACAAGCAGGTAGCCTCATTAGAAGGCTCATCCAGCAGCCAGAAGGAGAAGGAGTGGGATAAATTAAGAACAGAGAACTCCTGACACAGACCCAAGTGCGGCCTCTCCCCCATTAATCAGTTCTGTGAAAGGACTGCCACAGCACTAATGCGCTGGCCATACCCATACCCCTTAGATTCCCATTGTAGATGCACTGTGTGCTCAGAAAACAAGGAGAGAGACACCGGGGACCGGGCGAACGGATCATTGGGAAGACTGCTTGGTTCTCATTTCCACTGGGTTCAAAAGCAGGACTTTTTCCTGCATGCCATTTGGCATTCTCGACCACTGACCATCAAGATTCAGTCCCCGGAGCTAAGCCAATCCGGTGCCCATTCTGAAGACAGTCCCTTTCCTACCTGTCTCTTGAAATGTTGGATGTGAAGTTCCTAGTGCCAAGAACAGAAATATCCTTGTGCTGAGATAAGGCATTGCAGTCATACTGATCATTGGTGCTAGTGCTGGGAATGCTGGGCCCCTCAGACCTTCAGTAAACGGTGTCTAGTGAGATCACTCAGCTCGTTTCCCTCGCCAACCTGCTCCTTACACTCACGGAGTAAGTTATTTAAGTAAGCCCAAGATTGCGGTGTGTGCTCAGGGTGGGATCCACTGCATGCCACATGTCTGTGTTGTACATGACAGCCCTGCTTCCAGCCAGGATAGTGAAAACGTCTCCCCCCCCCACACACACACAGAGTTATACTTCATGTGACCCCATTATGTGAGCCATATGTGGGCCCCAGAAGTTCTCAAGCACAGAGAAATGTTCCTGTTCACGGGAAAATTCTAAATCTTATTTCAGGTCTTGACTCAGATGAAGAACTTGGGCTGCTCTGTCACCACACATCCTATCTAGGTGATTGTCTGGGGCTGCTCGTTGGCTCCCAATCCTGTAACCTTTTCTGTATATCGCGTGTGTCTGCACGTCTGCATGGTCATGTATGCTCTGAGGTTTTGGGGTGTACAGGGGGACGTGTGCCCTTGGCTGTTCTGTCCCAAGACTGTTCCCTGGGTTTGGGGAGAGCTGGAGGAGAAGTCCCTCTTCCGGGCTCTGCCAGCCAGCCAGCCAAGTCATCATCCAGCTATTATTTCGTGTGCTGCCAGCAGCTTTGGCGTTTCTTGGGATGTGGAAAGAAGAAAGCAAATTGGCTCTAGCAAATCGAGGATCTGCTAGTTGTCCCCGTGGCTGTGAGGTGCATATGCTATACAGCCCACCCGGTAGGGTGGCCAATTTCCATGCTTTCTCCTTGTCAGCTGCTTGCCTGAGTTTGTTTTTCTTTGTTTTGTTTCAAAGCAGGGCAGTAACTGATTTGGAGTGGGGAAGAGGTAGTATTAGCTACTACGCTCATTTCCACAAAGAAACGTTGCCTTACAACTACTACTAACCCCACCTTCTGTGTGTATTTCTCCCCTCCTCAGACCAGAGGGTGGCATCCTTCTGCACCCTGACAGATATGCAGCACGGGCAGGACTTGGAAGGGGCCCAGGAGCTGCCCTTGTGTGTAGATCCCGGGAGCAGCAAGGAGTTCATGGACACAACTGGGTATGTGAGCCCCTGAGGACCGCTATCCCCTACTGTCCCGGACCAGTGATGAGCAGGAATTGGGCTAATCCCAGTCCAGACAGGAGACCGTGTTCCTGAAGAACACGAGGCGGGACTGAATGGGACTGACTTGGCTCCCTGCCCTGCTGGGGGAGATGGTGCTTGTCTACGTGACTGTTCAGCTGCGTGAGGGGGTCCTGCCTGCCCAGACTAGTGGCCTGGCACCCATGGCGGCCAGCCTCACTGGCACAGAGAATGCATGGGGGCGCAGGGTCAGCACCTGCTGCCTCGTTCCATGATAGCACCAGGCAAGACCTTCCACCCGCCAGGCCACACGTGCCGGCCTGCCAAGGACACCATTCCTCGCAGAACCTGGTTCTTGATCCAGCCTCACACTCTCCATTGAAGGGCATCAGGAATACACCATCTCCTTCCCTGTATTTGTCATGTGTTCATCACCCAAACTGTGTATTCTTTACTCGTGTCATCCGTTCCTAGTTCCAACTTCTTTGCGAATGTGCACGTTCACCTTGGTAATGAACTTCATAATATTTTCATAATTCAGAAAGAGGCAAATCGAGGGAACTGAGCCTGTTTTGGGCTCCCAGGACTTCATTTGAGTCTACTTGGTATTGGTTGGCCAAACTAATATAAGTAAGCTGCTTTGTCTTCTTACCAACCTAGATGTCTGTAGAGATTCGGAATTCCTTTTTAAATTGGTAGAGTCCCAAGAAGGGTTTTCTCCCAAAGCAGCAATATAGACACTCTCCTGGTATGGCGTAATATAATTGATCTCCTTGCAGGGCTCTAAGCACATGAAAGAATTCATGGGTAAAATCTTCACCAACAGCAATGCTGAATGAGATGCCAGGACTTCCTCTCTGTGGCCTAACTCTGTCCTTAACTCTCCAGGGAGCGCTCACCATCAACACTGACTGGGAAAGTCAACCAACTGGAACTGATTCTTCGCCAGCTCCAGACTGACCTGCACAAGGTAAAAGACTCCCTTGGGAGAGCAGAATCAGAGCTCTGTCTCTCACGCGATCAAGCCCCTTTCATTGTTTCAGATAAATGGAAGGGACTCAGGAAAGAAAACTGCCCGAAGTAAAACCCAACAGTAGACAGAAATAGAGATTCCTGAGGTCGCATTCTGTTTTCTGACCTGTGACTGATAGAGTTTCTTTTGAGGGACACAGGGATCCCAGTGGATGACTAGCTGAGGTCGAGCGTGGCTCTGCATGGCCGGTCTCGGTGTGAGGGAGAGGCACGGCGACCAGCTTGCTTCGCCTCCGTGAGTTTTCATTTGCACCTGGTCTCCATGAGCTCTGCCCTTGCAGGATCAGGTTTACAGCCCTCAGAACCGTTCTACGCGTCAACCTGAGTGTGGTTGGACCTCAGAGGGGTTGCATCCTGCATCCCTCAAATGCTTGCAGAGCCCCCTGAGTGTACCATCAGCCCCGGGCCATTACCTGTCCAGGGAGGGGGAGCAGAGCACGGTCGTGGGAGGGGGAGGGGCGCAAGGGTGTCACAGGAAGGCTTTTGTTGTGGTTTGGTTTGGTTTTTGAAGAAGGGAGAAACTACAGCTGGTGTGAATGCTGATGGAAATAGGAAGGAGATGATGAGGGTGAAGGGCTGGCCCAGTCACAGGGACAGAGCAGGCCTTGGACCGGAGGAGGAACAGCTCACCGCCAGAGTCCAGGATGTGCACACATGCGTTCTCACACAGTCTAGACCGAGGCAGGTTGGCAGAGTTCTCCTCTGATTGTTTCCCTTTCCAGTCGCAAGCTGAGAGTGGGTGACGGGAAGGAGTGTAAGAGTTTGAGGATAGCGAATAAGGTGTAGAGCAGAAGTAAATTGACCAGGTGTATTTGGTAAAATTGCCAAACAAGTCTAAAGGCACATTGGAATTTGCAACATAAAAGTGATGCATGCTGGCCGAGTTGTGCATTTTTCTCCAGCTTGGTTGACCCACTGGCCTGTTTGCCCAGATAGAGAAGTTTTCCAGGACATGGACTAGAACCAGCAAAGTCCCAGGCAGGCTGGGATGACTATGTCACTTGTCTCTAGCCATAAGTATGGAGTCGTTGGAAAGTTGGACTTAATCACTGTTAGGCAAGAAGTCAAGGTGAGAGAGAGAAAGACTAGAACCCTGGAGTCTGTACAGGATTGATATCCGTGATTAAACCAGGGGACCAAGAGTCTAAGTTGGGTGAAGAGAAATAATGTCACTGCATGTTGGGGGGGGTCTGGGGGAAGCCATTGAGGGATGGTGAAAATAAGAGTAAGATTGGTGAGTTAGAGAGTTATAGGCGAGGTAGACACTGGAGATGTGATTTTGTAAAGACAAGGGGTGGTGATCAGGATGTGGGAACTCGACGTTATTTCAGGAAGGCGTACAGTTATCAGCACTAACAGGCTTGGGTGGTAGCCCTGGGAGTATGGACTATAGAGGGCTGGAGTTGAAGAACGTTGAGAGGAAGTGATGGAGAGGCTGAATGGCCAGTGTCGGATGGAACCTCTAAGTGGATTTGGAATCGTCAACAAAGATGACAGGAAGTAGGGTGGGGAAAGAAGAGGCATGAACTCGGTTCTAGAATATTTCATTCATGATGGACAGGACTTGGGGTGAATCAATAGAAAACTGCAGTGGGAGAGGTGGCAGGTCTCATAACCTAATGGCATGTTTTTCAAAGCTAGAATGATAGGAGGGAGTGGTGGTGGGGGCCGAGCAAGAGGAGGAGTGTTTGCCCAACCGACTGCTGGACGATATCCTCAGGAGAGAGCCAGGGCTCAGAGCACAAAGATGAAGGGAGCCTCAGAGGACAGACTGAGTGCAGAAGGGCTTCATGATAGAATCCAAGCTCGCTGGGTCAGGCAGAGGTCTGCAGGACCGGGGAGAGGTGGGCAGGCCAGTCCCCACAAGGATGTTGTGAGCTATGTGGGGAGTGGAAGTCGTGGTCGTGGGCAGTGTCAAGAGGGTTGGGTCCAGGGTGGACTGCCGTTGATCCTCACAGAGAGGTCATCACCAGCTCCAATTCAGGCCTCCTCTTGGGACCGGGGTCTTACAGGCCAGTGGTGAGGAGGTGGTATTGAGGAGGGTCTGGGAAGGGATCAGGAAACAGGAGGAAACCTCAAGGGTGGGCCAGACACACCAAGGGTGGGAATGTCTCCTGAAAAGGCTTCATCCCACTCACCATGCTCCATGCTCCAGCCCAGAGCTGTGGGTGGCGCCCGGTGGAGTCTGCAGTCAAGTCAGAGCCTGTTAAAAAAAAAAAAAAACACCGATTCTGACCATCTGACAATGACCCTCTCGCTATTTGGAGGAAGGCATCCCTTTTGTGTTGGGAACTGAGACTTGTGTTGTACATTTTTTCGTTACTGTATGTTGGAAGCTCCAGATGGGATTCTTCAGACCCATCTCGATTATTTTTATGCAGTCTGTAACGGCACACGTTAAGGGTCAAGATGGAACTATAACATAACAGGAGAGCTTAAGGCGGCCTAAGTTCTTGCTGTGTTGTAAACATACACAAAATAAAATAAAGTATGCAACAGCTACATTGATACCAGTTTTGTACAGTAAGTTCACTTAAAAGGCTCTGCGCATTGGTCAGAGGTACTACTTTTAGCCTCATGTAGTCTCCTGTTTTTTGATAGCGGGTAGCATAAACTGTGCTTAGTCCCCTTCCCGTGAAGGCCATCTTGACGCCTCTTGGGAGCAAAGTAAGAGGAAAGAAGAGGCTGTGTTGAGCCGCCCACCCCCACCCCTTTGCCACCGGCAGGAAGCAGGGTCAGGCAAGTCCCCTTTTCTCAAAAAGGAGATCCATAAAAGTAAGAACAAGGGATTCTTGCACCCAAGCTTAGGAGGATTGAATGTATCAGCCGATATCTGAGACTCAGTGTGTTTCTGCTCACACCAGGAGAAGCAGGACAAGGCGGTCCTCCAGGCGGAAGTGCAGCACCTGAGACAGGACAACATGAGGCTGCAGGAGGAGTCCCAGACCGCCACGGCCCAGCTGCGCAAATTCACAGAGTGGTTTTTCAACACCATCGACAAAAAACCTTAGCCAGTCCGCACCTCATCAGGGGACCATCGGGAAATGCCTGTTGTCCCTTCGACGTCGCCAACGTGGTTTTTCAGTGTGCTTTCAAGCAGTCGTAGATGTTCTTGCTGTTCCATTCTGTGTAGCACCATTCGCCCCAGCAGGGTAGGGACCCGTGACCCTTTCTTGGTAGCCGCAGCGAGAGCAGTGCCAGTGTGAAGATGAATGTAACTCCCAGAGTGAGGATGAATGTAAACCCTGGTGTCAGCTGAGACCTTTTTCTCTTAGACTCTGCTCAAATGGCGCTCTGGCTCAGGCTTACCTCAAGAGGGAAAACAGTCGAGTTTTATTTCCTATGTATCAGGAGACCTGGTAGAGACGTTAAAGCAATTCACCGTAGTTTGGGCTTTAGTCTTGTAAAATAAACATGAAAACAAATAATCAGACATATACTTTAATGTTAAAGGTGCTCTATTTTTTTGGATGTACAGTAGTTTTATTTCCACAGCCACATTATCATAGCAATAAGAAAGGAGGCATGGTAAATAGTTGGGAAAGCTTTGGTGTTCAGAGGAAGCACTGATGTGTTTAACACTAGTTCGAATGCAGTTACCTTAGAGACTTATTTATTTGCAGGAAAAAATGGTGCCTGAATATTAACAGTGTTCTGATTTTTAAAAAAAACAGATACATATGCCTTGTAAATGGCTCACCAGGTTGTCAGTAGTCACGTCAACTCTTAGTTCACTTTTGTATAGTTGCTCTGCTGAAAAACAAAACAGAGTAAATCTGCTTACTCACTAGAACTCCCCTGCGTGCTGTGAGCCAGCAGAATCACTTGTACAATGCCAGATTTGTTTATCTTTGTACAGAAGCTCGGATGAAGTGTCTTGTATTTAACACCCTTATTTAAGCTTATTTAACCTTAAAGTGTTAATTTTATAAAAATTCGGTTTGACCTGCACTATGATGAGGGAAGTGGCAGCAAGCTCGGAAGAGGCTGAGCTTGCCTGGAACACGCCGAGAAGCAGGTGGGAGACGCTAACAACTGGATGCTGCTAGGAACAAGTTGTTTGTATTGCTTTACCATTTTTAACTGTTATATTTGAGAGGAACATACATCTTGCTTTTTTAATAAATGTTTAAAAGAAGTCCATATAAGAAATGGTGTTGTCAGGTGAATGTAGATTTGTTTACGATCTGACATGTCAGCAGTCGGTGTGATTCATTTCAGGTCATTTAGGATCTTGGTCTGTATTAACTACTGTCTAGCCGCCTTTTTGTAGAATCCCAGACTGATTTGCAGTAAAGAGAAACTAGTGTTTATTCGTAGCGACTCTTGCCAGACAGTATTCTCTGAGTTTCCCGTGTCTTTGAATCCTAAATGGTATCCCTAGTAAGAAGGGACTGGGACCCCATAGGCAACCAAGTAAACTGTGGCTCAAGTGAAGTAATTTCCCCAGGGTGGCCTTTTTTTTTAAATTGGCATTTTATTCAACAAAGAATTTGTTATTGCTTACAAGAAAATACATGCAATAAAACAGTACAAAATTGAAAAATAATCAGATTGAGGTAAACTGTAAATTTGTATCAAATTTCCTTCCCATGGGGAAGGGAACCCTTTCAGGTTGTTGCACTTCACCTCCTGAGAACAGAAAGACTGTTAAGAATTTGGAGAAAGCACGAGATCTTAGAATTGGCCCTAGAAGGGATTTCCCACGTGGACTTCACATGTGAGATACATTGACCAATTTGCGTTCCTGAAGCAGATAGCAGTAGGCTTCCTTCATGAAGCTATTTCTTGTAGCCACCTCCCTGAAACGAATAGGCGCACCTCCAAAATGCCTCCAGGGTGAAGTTTTCCAGAGAATTAGGATGTTGTGCACCAAGTGGATACTGTCCTACCGCCTTTTCTTTCTTATCACTGTGTCAGGCACTGTGCTAGGAGCAGAAAATCCAGGAATGATCAGTAGGAATCAAGGTTCCTGTCTTCACAGACCTGCAGTCTAGGATGGGGATACAGATGTGAGATTATTTCAAACATGAAAGGCAGCAATAAAAAGAGTGCCTGGGATGGACTCCCTTAAATAATCATAAGCTGCTCTGTTGTCATTTGAATAGTTCCCTTGCTTTTTATTACCCACTTAGCAGCCCTTGAGGTGACCTTCTAAAGGAGAATCATACAAGTCTTCAAACATTTTCCATGTGGGGTACATAGTAAATATTTTAGGCTTTGGGAGTCGCACACCATCTCTGCATATTTTAAAATTTCTGTTCATTGCCCTTTAAAGATGGTAACAGCCATTTGTAGCTCACAAGGCCATACGAGAACAGGCCACCTGCTGGCACAGTTTACCAAGCCTGGTGCAAGGCGAAAAGTAGACTGAAGAAGACTGTCTAGGTGGGAGGAGGTACCGACATGGCCTGCGGCAGGCCAGGCATGAGGATTTCTTGGAGGCGAAGCCCACAGAATTGCTAGTTGGAGATGAGGAAAATGCTGGATCCAGGGACAAGCCCTCACCTTCAAAGTAATCAATGAACTGCGTGTTCTTCAGATGATTTTTCATAAATATTTCTTGCCTTCAGTGACAGCTTAAGAGTAGACAGTCACGTTTCTGGTAGGGGTCTGGAGTATAGTGCCTCTGCATGCTTGAGAGAGCAGCTGACCAGATGGAAAGACTGGCGTCATTTAGATAGCATAAAGGAGTCTAACCAGAACCTAGCTGAATGGAAAGCCATCCCATCTTCCTAAGACCTACCTGCGGACAAGACCAGAAGATGTTTCTTCAAAATACAGTTCTCAGTCTATACTAGCAAAAGAATGAATCATCTCTTAAGTGTGTCTCTGAAGGGCCATGCTAAAAAACACGGCCAAAATGATTTGGGTCTGTTAAACTTTTCAGACAGATGTTTCCAGTCCACAATCAAGCCATCGAAAATTCCCCTTAACACTTCTGTAGTATGCATAGTATTGAGCAACTTGGCTTCCTAGTGAAGGCTGTTACAAAATGTGTGCATCAACAGCTAACCATATTTACTTGGTTTAAGGACTTAACTGGATGCAAATTAAATGTTGGAATGTGTCCGCTAAAAATGATTTTTGCTTTAGAATAATTAAGCAGGTTTGTTTTTCTAACCCTGTGAACTATTATGTATTAAGGGCATTTTCGTATGTGAAAATTAAAGTTAATTAACATAATAGAGGCTTTTATCTTGCTATTCTTCATAGCAAAGAGAAGGCTTGTCGTTAAAAATATGTTACAGTTGAGGGATTAATAGTACAATCTTGCCTTTAACTGCTCACAATTCTCTTTTGAAATGCCAGGAGTCTGTGGTCCTGCCAGCACACTAAAATGCAGAATTTGATCACATATCATTAACCAGGAGTCCTCAAAGTCATGAAGCCATAGACCATAGCTTCTTGTCTGCACAGCCAAAGATCAAAGGAATAGCTATAAAAACAGCAAGAATAAAGACCTATACCAGTGATCAATAGTGGAGTCCTTAAGTAGGAGAATCACTTACTCCTGGTGTGAAATATTGGCCTGGGAAACCTGGAACTGTAGTTTACGGAAAGAACTGGCATAACATTTAGAATGATCAGCAAGTGAAACCTCTACTTTTGGAGAAGCTGTGACTATAACCTCTTGAAGGGTTAAGTCTTGCTTCCAACCAGGGGAAGGTACCTGTCACGAGAAACAAACCACCATCTGCAACAGAGCCACCTTCTTGACGACAGCCACTGCTCACCCTGAAATACATTTGTGTGAATCTTCCTAAGACACAAAGTCCCACCACTTTTAGACCAACCTCAGGTGGTCATTGAATGGTCTCGGATCCTCTGAAATAAGACAACATTTATTCTTTAGAATTTTCAAGTCAGAGGCTGGGTATGGGGGAAAAATTATATTTTTGCAAACACTTTGCGTCTTTGAATTACTGGTTTGCAAGAAACAGGTTAGTTCATTTGAGTATCTGGATTTTGTGCTTACAAATTTAAAACTGCTTTCCTAATTCTGGTGTAAGCGGTTCAGGCAGGCCACTCACTCCCAAAAAAGAAAGTAGATAAGCTGAATGGGTTTGACTCAACACCTGGTTAGAGGCAGATAGGCAGGAAATGTGTTCGTTTATGATCCACAGGCAGGAAAATGGTAAGAGATCTGCCAAAATCCAAGGAATGCATTTGATTTCTGACCTGTGGCCTTCAAATTACACCAAAGGCTAAGCTTTCTGACTTTCAGCTATAGGAATTAAGCAGAAAGAAAGTTGTCTCCTCGTGTATTTCGTAACAGGTTTAAATGGGCATCACTCCCAAATGTCACATTCCTACATTTTGACACACATGATCTGGGGACTTTTAAGTTGCTTTTAAAAAAATCACACAAGAACTAATGAGTCCTGCAAGCCCTCTTTAGTTCATCTTAATATGAGAGAATGTACTGCTCTCTTAAATCCTTACAGTCAAAGTTTTGATTCAGCTGTTAGCATCTGCAGACTCTAAAAACACTGATCTCTGTTTTTCATCTTTTGATATCAAGACCTACTGGAAATTTGCAGAGCAGCCGGGTTTTTCGGAAGGACAAATGAAAAATAATGAGCCCCTTTGACATGCAAATGCCCTTTGACTGATAAACTGCAGCTGAGTTAGTAAAAGCAAAATGAAGGGTAAGACTTCCAGTATCCTGGACATCAGCACCCATCAATCAGACTGCTGGGCCCCGGCATTGTCAGTCTTGTCGTATCAGCTGCTCCTCCAGCCTTCCTGTGATCAGTGGAAGCCACGAGGAGGGTCTTGGACAAGAGAGGGGCTCGAAGTTACAGCATTTCAGTCAATTCCCTCAACTGAATCAGTGCTGGCTGTAAATACACATCTGCAGATGGAGGTTTCAGGGCCTGGCAGAGTCTCCTTCATCACTGTGCGTAAAATAAGCTGGGCCTGGGTGTCTGGGTCCTCAGCCCTCTTTCCTATGACCATAATAATCCATGGCAAACCAAGCGGATCTTGTTGAATGCTCCATTAAATTGGAGTAATTAAACATGGCAGCCGTGTGCTGCTCTAGGAACTGATTAAACACCTTGTGCAACCCCATCTGGGCTGAGGGCTTGCCAAACAGCAGGCTACAGCCCACAGTCCCCATTTCCATGAATATAAAATCCCCAAAATAGGCATGCTATAGCCTTTTAAATTACTTGAGAACTCAAATCGCTAGCATTGTTCAGGAGAGGATGTGCGCTTTCCTGTAACTGGATGTGGAAGTCCATGGGTTTAACTCTTCAGCGCCTACTGGGCCATTCTGATGGATGCCCTTGAACTATGAAGGCCGCTGTTCTGCCAACATTATCTTAAAACCATTTCATTTCTGAGGGTTGTGAGGAGCGGAAGGGTTAGAGAGAAGCCTGGTAATAACCCATGTAGGGACCCTGGCACATGCAGACCGCACTGCTTATACTAATTCCAGTGTCGAGGTGAGCTCTGAAACTGAGTTTTCCTTCCTAACTGAACAGTTTCTGGTTCTGGTTTTCCAAAATTGGAGTCTCTTAGTTGTCCTGAAATATAAAATTGAACTGTACTTGGCTACCCTCATCAGCTACTATCTCATTGTGTAGAGAGTATTCTTACCAGAGACACGACGTCCAAAGGCAAAATTTGTATGTTTAAATAGTATCCAAAGATGTAGCCATGTAAGGAAAAATTCTGTAAGAATCCCACCTTCACTTGTCCAAAGAACCAATTTAGGTGCACGAAGTTAGTTCTCCCATATCATTAATGGATATGAACATCAAACTTGTGTGTTTATAGACACAGTTTATTTATAAAAGTAGTTACCAACCTATATGACCATTTTCAATATTTTTGCTTGGAAAATTGGACCCTTGGTTCTTCTAGGGACCTTTTATAGAAACTTGCCTTTATTTTCTCGGAGACTTCATTGTGCATGGTCTTGTTCTCTCCTAAATCATGGCTTGTGATGAGTTGCATTATAAATGAAAAAGATAGGGGCAGAATAAGTGTTGGCAATGACATGGGGAAGTGGGAACCCTGGTGCACTCTTGGTGAGTAAGTAAAATGGTGCAGCTGCTGTGGACCATGGTGTGGTGATTCCTCAAAAATGAAGCGTAGAATCACCATAGGATGCAGCAATTCCACTTCTGAATACACACCCTAAAGAATTTAAGATAGTGTCTTGAAGAGGTAATTTATACATGCAAATTCTTAGCAGCATTATTCTCCATAGCCAAAAGGTAGAAACAACGTAGATTTCCATCAACAGATGAATAAGTAAACAAAATGTGGTCTATTCTTACAGCAGAATATTATTCAGCCTTAAAAAGAAGGAAATTCTGACACACGACACAGCATGCATGAACCTTGAGGACTACGCTAAGTGAAATAATTCAGTCACAAAAGGACAAGTGCTGGATGATTCCACTTGTATGAGGTGGTAGAGTAGTTAGATTTATAGAGACGGAAAATAGAATGGTGGTTACCAGGGCTGGGGGGAGAGGGATTGAGCAGTTGTTTCTTGAGTCCAGAGTTTGGGAAGATGGAGAGTTTGAGACGTGGTGGGTGGTGATGGTTGCAGAACACTGTGAAGGTACTTAATGCCGCTGACTTGTACTGCTTTAAGTGATTATGGTGACAAAGTTTCGGTCGGGCTTCATGGCTCAGCCTGTAATCCCAGCACTTTGGGGGACCGAGGTGAGTGGTTTGCCTGAGCGCACAGGTTCGACACCAGCCCGGGCAACTTAGCGAGATCTTGTCTCTACAATAAATCAAAAATTATCTGGGTGTGGTAGTACATACCTGTAGTTCCTGCTACTTGGAAGGCTGAGGTGGAAGGATTGCCGGAGCCCAGCAGGTTGATGCTTGGGTGGCCGTGAATGTGCCACTGCACTCCAGCCAGAGCAACAGAGTGAGACTCCAGCTCAAAAATAACGATGACAAGTTTTTTGTTTATTTCACCACAAAAATAAATAATTAAAAAAAAAAAAGGATTAGGGATGCGACCTGAATGAATGAGTTTTTGGGAACTTGGGGTGGATAAACATAGGGAAACCAACCAGGAAGCCTAATCTTATAAAAAAATAAAGACCTGTTGAAACAGATGCAGAAAAGCATAGAATGCCATTGAAGTGCTCTCTGGATGTTAAAGAGCAGCCAGACTTTGATCAATGGCCGTCTAATCAGAGAGAAGAGATGTCATTCAGAGAAGCTTTGCTCTGGGGGCCTGTGGGAGATGAGCCCTGGGAAAGAAGTTCTCTCTCCGGAGCATCATTAATTTGGTAATCAATGCATAGAAGAGGAAGAAAGGCTCTGAAATGTGGCTCCGGGCCCTACATTTTAACTTTCAGCTCTACAATGGGAGCATCTGGTAGAACAGCAAGGTTGGATGAGCTAAAGACTGAGATCCGACACCAGGACAGCAGGGAAGAGATTAAAGGTGAGTAGCTTCAGGGGTGCCTGAGGATTCGGAAGCCTGGACACGGGGGAGGGGAGAAGATACTTGGAAAGAAGAAAGAACAGTGGCCATTATGAGACGTCCCTGGCCGGAAGGAGGAAGAACCACAGAGCTGGAAGACACTAGTCCCTTCACTTCATAAGAGAGCAGATGCGATGGAGGGACGTTTGAGGAACTAGACAGAATCAAGTCTATAACATGCCCTGAAATATGGTTGTTCTTGGGTCGTGTCAAAGGAAGTGGTGTGCCTTGATTATAGGGCACCATTTGTATTTGGGGTAAGGATATCTGCGTTCCTCTCAGTCAAGTTAGGGCAATCAAGACCTGCAAGTAAAATTAAGAAAGCATTATTGAATACCTTTGCGAGGAGGAATTATTGGGGAAAATCTAATTTTTCCATACTGCCTTCACACATTAGGCCAGCAGTATTGGACCTGCCCACAGCCTGGCTCCCACAGTAATGCACAACCTCAACCTTGTCGTTGAACACCTGGTCCTAATAAAGGTCCAGGCGTAGGACAGGACAGAATCAAGACTCCCAGGGGCCCCGTATCACCCTTTCAGAGGTGCTGGATGCATTGCCCACTTCTTTGACCCTCAAAGAGGAGAAATATTAAGCTAACTGACTGCCCATGGGGAAAGCAGATGGGCTTTGTGCTTAGGAAGACATAGGGTGAGGGCCCATTGACCCATTCAGCCTCTTGGGACTTCCTGTTGACTCACCCACTCCTGTGTGCCTTTGCTTGGGAAGGTCATAGGTAACTAGCACCATTAGCAGTTTTCAAAAGGCGAATCAAGCAGCCTTTCTGTGTCTCAGAACTTCCGTGGGCTCATGCTAGTCCAGGCTTGCTACTAGGGAAGCCAGGACATGTCCGCTGGTGCCCTCAGTGCTGCAGAAACAAGGGGAGTCTAACCTGCTCTTCCTAAGAAGCTGCTGCTTCTCAGCTGACAGGCTTGGAAGGACGGGCAGTGCCTGGGGCCAGACTCCGTCCTGAAGTGCAGAAGTGAGTTGTCTCAGATGGTGACTGGACCCCACAGACGTCTCATCCTTGCCGTCCTGCACCAAGTTCCCTTGTTGAAGTTAGGGGAAAGTCCAAGGCCTGCATGGAGAGAAGATCAGAAAGACAGAGTAGAGCATGAAGCCTCTGCCAGCCTGTGCCCAGAGAAGCAGCCTCAGGGGTCACAGCCAGTGTGTGCATGTGTGAGTGCATGACTGGGCATGTGTCAGGGAAGGGTGTGCAGTCCTGTTGTGGGAAAACAGAGAGGCTGTGACACCGAGACTATCTTAGGAAATAGCAGTTTATTAGCACCAGCACAACTCAGTGGGCTAATGCTCCAAGGCTGAGCCACCTGGAGAAGGAAGAGAGGGGGAGAGGGGTCTTATTCCTTAGTTTAGGTAAGGGAGGGGGTCGGGTTGTGTGACTATACATTTTCCTTTGGAATTTGCAAGGCTATACTTAGCAAAACCAGATTTTCTTTCTTTTTTTTTTTTTGAGTTGGAGTCTCACTCTGTCACCCAGACTGGGGTGCAGTGGGCGCTCCTGGCACAGCCTCAACCTGCTGGGCTCCGGCAATCCTTCCGCCTTAGCCTTCCAAGTAGCTGGAACTACAGGCGCACACTACCACGCCCGGCTAGTTTTTGATTTATTGTAGAGATGAGGTCTCGCCAAGTTGCCCAGGCGAGTCTCGAACCCGTGGGCTCAGGCAATCCACTCACCTCAGCCTCCCAAAGGCGCAGGATTACAGGCTGAGCCACCAAGCCTGGCTAAATTTTCAAAGAACAAATGGTCTCCAGGATATGCATAACAAGCAGGGGTTGTAAACCAATAACTTCACAAAGAGGATTTGGGTTAAGGTTGCGAACTGGTTACTATCTCGCATTTCCAGGAAAGCACCTTGTGACTGTTTAGTTTTCTCAAGCAAAATCTGTCTAGCGGGTTTTTAGAGCTTGCAGATTGATCTTTACTTTTAACTGTTTTTAGCCCCTCTCGGTCACAGTCCAGGCACTTTTCCTTGGCCTCAAGTCAAGTGCTGACCTACATCAAAGGATGACAATACAGTTGTCCCTCATTATCCACGGGGATAGTGGTTCCAGGACCCCCTTAGATACCAAAATCCACAGAGGCTCAAGTCTCATATAAAATGGTTGCAGCACTTGCATGTAACCTACACACATTCTCCGTATACTTTAAACCATCTAAATCAGCAGTCTCTACCCTTTTTGGCTTCAGGGACCGCTTTGGTGGAAGACACTTTTTCCACAGTCTGGGTAGGTGGGGAATGGTTGCAGGATAATTCAAGCACGTTACATTTGTTGTGTACTTCTCTTATTATTGCAGTGTAATATAGAATGAGCTAATTATTATGAAACCATTCTTTTGATATGCGTCTGCAAGCCACTGATGTTTTATGGTCTCTGCGGATTCAAACCTCACTGCTCATGTTAATCTGTATTTGTAGCCCTTCCCCAGCGCTGGCATCACCACCTCAGATCATCAGGCGTTAGACCGATGAGGAGCGTGCAAGCCAGATCCCTCACCTGCGCAGTTCACAACAGGGTTCGCGCTCCTATGAGACTCTTTAATGCTGCTGCTGATCTGATCTGTGAGCTATGGGGAGCGGTTGTCAATACAGAGAGATGAAGCTTCACTCGCTTGCTGGCCGCTCACCTCCTGTTGCACATCCTGGTTCCTAGCAGGCCACGGACGGGTTAGGGATTCCTGATCTAGATGACCTGTGATACCTAATACAATATCAATGCTATGTGAAGAGTTGTTGCCACGTATTGTTTAGAGAATCGTGACGAAAAACAAGTCTGTACGTGTTCAGTACAGATGCAATCCTCCTCTTTTTTTTTTTTTTTTTCAAAATTTTTTAGCTCAGGTGGGTTGAATCCAGAGATGTGGAGCCCACATTATGGAGGATTGACTGTATTAGCCAGAGAGACAAATAACTGGTTACACGTGAAGCTGAAGCTGAAAGCTGACCTCCATCTAGGAATCTTTAGCTTGAGTAAGAAATGCTACGGCGTGGGTCTAGTTACCAAACTGGGGGCCGTGATAGTTTATCCGTGCTCTTGGCCATTAAGGGTGGAGGGGTACCCACAGCCCACTTCTCCCTTGCTGACTTACTGATGCTCAATCTTCCTTCTTCTACTGATGTGAAAAGTCACGGAATTGCAAAAAGCCACGCCGCCGGTATGTCACACAATTACAATTTCAAACTCCTGATGGATTACCTCACCATAAAAGGTAAAGCTGTCAAGTTAAAAAAAACAAAAAGCTTTAAATCAGTAGGAAATTATAAAGCTAGAAGGAAATGTAGAATATCTTTGTAACTCGATTGGGAAAAGCATCATCAAGAGAAGCTAAATGCCACAGAAGAATAAGCAATGCATGCGAGTAAGGTATGTCCCAGAGGGCTGAGTATATAAAGAGATTCTTACCCTTACCCGAAATCAGAGCAGAATAAACTAAAATCACAGGCAAGTACGAATCTCCAGCACCGGTTGGTCAGAGCCAGAACGGTGGAGATGAGCAATTGGTGTTGATGTGGGAAGAACAAGAGCCAGCAGGAGCGTGGACAGAGGCACCCCTTGGAAGCAGCCAGGCAGTGCTTAGTGAGATTCCGGGGAGAAGTACCACCATATTACACATTTTCATATACACACACACCTATATGTGCACAAAGGAGCATGTCTGAGGATGTCCGCCTGGCTTGCTTCTGCTGGCCGCCGAGGTGCCCGTCACTCGAAGGACAGTGGATGTGGAGCCGTTCACGCAAGCAGACTCCTTGCAGCCACCGGAAGCCACAAGCCCAGTCTGCTGAGAGCCAGTGTACAACTAAGTAAACGGACGAGACTCGTGTCGCGATGCCATTTTGATCTCATTTGCAGCCACACACCACAGAGCAAATAAGCGCATTTTTTGTAAATGTAAATACACACAAGTTCATTACACAGTAGTGGGTGGATGGATGGTGACCTCATGAAAGTGACCAGGGGTCGAAGTGCAGGTGGAGGGACTGTGGGATGGAGGGTGGGATCTAAAGGGGAAAAGGCAAAAGAGTGACCTTCCGTGGATCTAAGCTTGCCCTGAATGTAGGACTGGCCAACTCAGTCGTGTACACCTGTAAAAACAGAAGGCAGGGAGCGGAGTTGGATCTGATGAGTTCCATGCTTCTTAGCAGCTCAGGTGAAAGTTTTGCCTGCCCGTCTGCCCACCCAGGAGACTTCCTCCCTCACCGTCTTCACACAGCGCCTGTCAGCCCTGCTAAACAAAGGTGTTAGCCCTTGGCCCCACTGCCCACATCCATTCAGAAAGCCGAATCGGGGGTCTCGACTGAAAATGGTCATCTTGAAAGATGCCAATGATTGATGTTCACGGCAGTGCTTCTGCTCCCTGGGGTGTCTCCCGGGAGCTTACAAAACAGGACCGAGTCTCAGAAGAAAACGCTCGGCCTGTCACTCTGAGCACCGGTTCAGTTGCTGGGGTCAGCCAGATGTCACTTTGAGTGCAGATATTTTGACGATAACCATTCTGTTAAAGGCAGGGAGTAAGATGAAGTGGCTCGGCCAAGTGGGTTCGTCCAGGACCCCAGGGCACGCAGCTCACCCGGGCCATACAACCTGCAACCGACGGCAAAGTAAGAACGGAAGGCTCCTTGTTCAAAAAGCAGAAAGTGAGTGCTGTTAAAGTCACCAACATTGAGAATGTTTCCTTTCTTCCCAGTGTCCTTCTCTCTACCTGCCATGGTGTTTTCTGTTTTTGTTTTGTTTGTAACCGGCTAGTAATGCCTTCCCCTTGGGCATAGTGATGTCCGCGGGTGGGTGCAGACCCTCACAGACTCCTGGGATCCCACCCTGAAACTAGGCAGGGTATCCCCTTCTGTCAGCCTTCACATGGACATACCATGCCCAGGCCAGGGGTGGAGAATTCAACTTTCCCTTCCACAGGACTTCCACCCCCGGCTCCAGCCATCCCCAAGGGATGACACCTCTAGGCCAAGGCCAAGATCGGCTCCAGATCAGATATAAGCCAAAAACTCCCATGTGCTGGGTCACCTGTGATTGTCATCTTGAATTGAGGATAGCCACTTCCATACCCTAAGCCAAGGTATGTGGGGCACGTATATCCAGACTCCGTGTTCCCATCAGGCTCTCATGGAAAACTCAGCCCTGATGGCTACCACAATCCCAATGCAATTGCAGTTGGGAGCTATCCCACAACAGCAGAGGTTCCTAGGGAGAGGAGGACCAAGGGACCCAGGATCAGGGGGGCAAGGAGGACCATCCCAGGGAGGCTGTGGAAGGAGGACCCCGTGGAACCCAGTGAGCCTGTGTGCTTCCATTGTCCCATAGGACTTCACTCACAAAACACAAATCCAGCCGGGCTCGGTGGCTCAGCCTGTCATCCCGCGCCTTTGGGAGGCTGAGGTGAGTGGATTGCCTGAGCCCGCGGGTTTGAGACCCGCCTGGGCAGGCGAGACCTCATCTCTACAATAAAATCAAAAAATTAGCCAGGCGTGGTAGCGCGCGCCTGTAATTCCGGCTACTCGGAAGGCTGAGGCGGAAGGATCGCTGGAGCCCAGCAGGTCAAGGCTGCGGTGGCTGGGAGCGGCCACTGCACTCCAGTCTGGGCGACAGAGGGAGACTTCAACTCAAAAAAAAAAAACAAAACACAAATCCAAACTAAAATCATTGGGATTTCTAGACAGTGACCACAGAGCATTCAACTCCTATGCTATGACCGTAGTCTCACGCCAGTGAAGCTGCCCTAGTGTTTACCATGATGGATCTGCTTCCTCCTCTAGAAAGAAGTTGAGAATCTGTCCACAATGTCCTGCATGTGCCTCTCCTCCATGAGCCAAACAATAAATGGTCAGGACTTTTGCAAGCCAGTTGCTGGTGGCCTGTCCCCCTACCACACTGAGTAGGAACAGCACAGCATCCAAAAGCCTGAAGAAAAGACCAGAAGACAGTGAACAAGGCCTAGGTTTACTGGGGACTTACATACCAGGTGACCTGGGAGTGGCCGACTGATGGGGTCGTTGCTAGCCCCTTGCCAAAGGCATGTGTTTTATATAGCGCCCTTCACCTCGCAAAACACAAGCCCAAAACAAAGGGCCTAGGTTCCTTGCACGTCCTGTGTCCCAAAGAATGGGCCAGGGGTTCAGGTGTTCGTAGGTAAGGAGTCAAAGTTTGGGTTGGCCATGGGGTCATTCTCAGAGATGCTTGCATTGTTACTGTCTGCTATACGGTTGTACCGTTGGTAGCCTGCAATCGGCCACTGTGAGATTGCTACTGATTGCAGTTGCATCAGGACTGTGCTACCAATTAGGGCTGCGTTTTCCAGGACTGCTGGCTGACTACACACCTCTGAGCATTCCCATATGGCCTTCACTCCAAAAAACCATCGCAACGAAGCAAAAGGCAATGGGCTTGGAGAGACCCCAGCTGAAGACACAGTCCCCACCTCCCTCCTTGAGCCAAGTGGTGGCTCCTGAATGCAGGAGAAGAGACAGTTTAGAGCCACCGCTGGCCACAGAGGGTCCTGAAGCCATGGCCCCGCGGCTTCCACGAGGTGTATGTCCGGTCCATCGTGTCTCCTTGGTCAGTCTGCAGGTGGGGAACGGGGTGCATGTGAGAGCAGCCTGCCTGGGTGGCATCACCCCCAGGGAGCGTCAGAACTCAGTTCTCCTGGCTCCACTCCCGTTTGGCTGGAAGCAGGCAGCCCTGGCTTGGCCTCTCAGTCAGAGGCATTACTTCTGTCATTATTAGTGAATCATGAACAGTTATTTTCAGTTCTTCTCTCCCTTGTTGGCCTGTTTGACAGACTCGAAACTGCACCGGTCACAGAGAGACCGAGGGAGGTGTCAGTGCCAAATCATAGCCAGAGGCATACTTCCCTCCAACCTGTGGCACCTACAGTTTCTGTTGACATGAAACACACCACCAGCATGACACTGAACATAACCTTTTTCTCTGTTGCTCCCTTTAACACAAACGTTGGATGTCCTCAGGTGTTGTACAAGACATCCCTTTCTCAGGCGAGGGTGATGTCCCTCATCCCACCCCCTGCCCTGACCCTCCAGCTCTGATCGTCTCACGATGGCCTTTTCTAGGGTCCAAGCAGCTCTGTTGGCCTGCATCTTCTCCTCAGATGTGCACGTGATCCCGAGGGGCTCACATCAGGGCAGGAAGACCGGGGCTTGGAACCTCGCGAAGATACCAAGAGGATAGGCTGGTTGGTGAAGCCCTGCAACCCTTTGGAGACAGGGCGTGATGTTACGGGATGGACGGACTGTCTGGCAGGTTTATCCCATAGTGACTGGCCCCAGGTCGTACTGCATGGTGGCTGGTTTCCCTGACTCCCCAGTTGTGCCTTTTCACCCACAGAGCCTCTTTTTACGGAAGGCAGGTGTCCTCACACAGGCTCCTATGACCAAATGCCATAGATGTGTTGGCTGAAACAACAGAAATTTATTCCTCCACCTCCCAGAGGCTGGAAATGCACCACCAAGGCACAGGCAGGTTGGGTGTCTGACGAGGGCCTGCTTCTGGATCAGGGGTGATGCCATCCTGTGGTGGCCACACTTGGTCGAGGCAGGAGAAGGAAGCAGCTCTCGCTTGTCCCTTCTTTTTTTTTTTTTTTTTTTTTGAGTTGGAGTCTCACTCGGTCGCCCAGACTGGAGTGCAGTGAAT
>NW_007252945.1:101854-103914 GCF_000164805.1 Carlito syrichta
GGCGCGCGCTACCACGCCCGGCTGATTTTTTGATTTATTGTAGAGATGAGGTCTTGTCAAATTGCCCAGGCAGGTCTCGAACCCGCGGGCTCAGGCAATCCACTCACCTCGGCCTCCCAGAGTGCTGGGATTACAGGCTGGGCCATCGAGCCCGGCCTCTTGTCCCTTCTTATATGGACACTAGTCCCATCACAAGAGCTGGACTCTCACGGGCTGGTCACCTCCTCAGACCATCACCTTGCCAGCAAGGACTTCCACATATGAATTTTGGAGGGACGTAAACATTCCGCCCACAACAGCAAGTAGGCTGTGTGTGGGCCACAGCCAGGCTGCCCTCTGGGGATGTCACAAGCTGCACCAGCTACGGGGAGCTGGGAGAGGGCTGGTGCCACTTGCGATGGGCTGCACGTATAAAAGCACCCCCGAGTTACACGATCTACGACAAGCAAGTAAAGACGTGTAAGATGGCGAATGGATCATTTTTATTTTGACTCCATGTTGAAATCATAATATTGTGGGTGTATTTGGTTAGCAAAATATATTAGTAAATGAATTTTACCTGTTTCTTTTGCTTTTTAAACCGGTCACGAGGAAACTTAAAATTACAGAGCTGGCTTGCATCCTGTTTCCAGGGGTTACAGCTTCCAGACCCCAAGTGAGCCTGGTTTGACCCGTGTGTACTTGTGTGTCTGTATCTATGTCTGTGTCCCTGTGCCTCTGTGTGTATGTGAGTGTATGCACATATACCTGCTTGAGTAGAGGCTGTGTGATGAGAAGGATCTTGGCGAGGGCGTCACATGCACCTCCTGAAGGAAGACGTACTCAAGGATATCCAGGAAAAGCTGATTGTCAAGTGAGCGTTGAGTGAGAGCCCCTCCTCACCTTGGTAGACTGATGGTACCCATGGAGTGAAGGCGCTCAGGGTCTCCTGTGGTCTTCACACTTTCCCCCCTGCACCACACTATACCCCTTCCTCCTCGAGCCCCCCCCCCATGAGCCATGCCACCATTTTGTTAATGGATCTTGGCTTGTTTGGGGCTGTTGAGTAAGGTGCTCAGTTTCACAGCCCTGGACACCTGTCTGCTGGTAATGGCCAGCTTACTCCAGTTGGACCCAAGGCTGCATCCAAGGCTCTCTCCTTCCCTTGAAAGTAGTTCTCTTTCAAGGTCTTGTTCATCCACCTAAAGACAAAAGCACATGCTGGCACTGGGGTGGACAGAAGTGGCCAAGTCTGAGAAAGGGAACCGCTTTCCAAAATCAAGGCTGACAGGGGCGCGCTGAGCCCACATCTCCAAGCTTCCGGTCTCCACGGGAGCACAGCCGTCCCCAGGAGACTCCCACACTGGTGGCGGGAGATGGAATGACCATCCCCGGGTGCAGACTGGCTTGGTCAGCGTCCCTCCTGGGCTTGCATTGTCTGCCACCAGCCTCCCTCCCGAAGCACTCATTCCCAGGCTGGCGAGCCGACTTCTTGGTCGTCAGGGTCTCCACGGAGCTCTAAGGGGTCATGAGAGTGGCCCTCGTGGAGGCGGACGGGAAGAGGGGGGAAGGAGGCTGAGGTCCATGGGGCCGGCCACTTGGCAACCCGTCTCGGGCTCCAGGAAATGACTTGACGACAAGCTGACGGCTTCTTGCAGTTTATATTTTGTGAGCTCAAGTCCTGGCTCCAAGTTCCTTCTCAGGCACCCACCCCAACCCACGCGTGAGACCAGTTGCTATTTGCTTGCTGCTATTTGCTCTGCAAAATAGCTCCCTGGGTTAAGTTTGGGACAATGGGAAATGTCTCAAGGAACAACAACTGCACAAATGCTGCCATCCCTCCCAACCCCAGACAGGGAGTGACAGCCCCTGGGAATGCCCAGGTGGGCTGTCTTCCTGGGAGACTTGGCAGGGCCTCTCGGAAGGGATTCCCACAGGTGTCCCCTGCCCAGTGGCTGAAGGAACAGGGCTCCCCCTTGGGCCTGGAGCCCAGCAGAGGGGCCAAAGGCAGCCCCGCCATTCCTTTGAAAAGCGAAAAGAAACCTTTTTGACCTGAGCTACTTTTTTTTTTTTTTTTTTTG
>NW_007252945.1:103934-107517 GCF_000164805.1 Carlito syrichta
TCACCTCAGCCTCCCAAAGGTGCGGGATTACAGGCTGAGCCACCGAGCCCGGCCATCTGAGCTACTTTGACTTTGCAGTTCTCAGGCCTCCGAGGCTGTGAGGACCAAGTGTACATGTGACTCAGGCTCCCAGGAGCCGTGAGCCGCAGGAGGCCTCAGGCTTTTTTGTGGCCCTTCCTCCTTCTCACAGGCTGCTGTGTGCTTTGACAAGACAGTAGGGGCATCAGGAAGGGACAGCGGGCTGGTGCACTGTCTTGCCTCCAGCCATCAGCTCCGGGCAGAGCCAGCACCCGGGAGGCTTCCCGAGGCGGTGTGCATGCCCCAGAGCAAGCCATGCTCACCTCAGACCGACCTTCTGTCTGCAAACCTGCCTGTGGACACCAGCACTGTGCCTTTCTGTAAGCGTGGGGACTCGCCGCCCTGACACTGACAGGGCTGTGGGAAGCCTGCTGCTTTTTCCTGGGGGTCGTAGAGCCTTAGTGAAAGGAACACTTGCAGAAGCCATCATGCTTGGTCATGCATTGGCCGACACTCATAAGCGTGTATTATTTTTGCTCAGACCATTTTTCTTTGTTTGAATCCATAAGTGATATCTTAAGGGCAGGGACTGTATTTTTTTTTTTTTTTGAGTTGGAGTCTCACTCTGTCGCCCAGACTGGAGTGCAATGGCCGCCCCCGGCCACCACAGCCTCGACCTGCTGGGCTCCGGCGATCCTTCCGCCTCAGCCTTGCGAGTAGCCGGAATTACAGGCCTGCGCTACCACACCCGGCTGATTTTTTGATTTATTGTAGAGATGAGGTCTCGCTGCCCAGGCGGGTCTCGAACCCGCGGGCTCAGGCAATCCACTCACTCAGCCTCCCAAAGGCGCGGGATGACAGGCTGAGTCACCGAGCCCGGCTGGGACTGTATCTTATTGACCACTGCATCCACAGCACAGAGACTATGCTTGATGCTCATAAAGGTTTGTTGTGAACTGAAATGCTCAATGGGAAGGAGGAAACAAGAGAGAGAGAAATAGATGGGCTTTAGTGTAAAAACCGCTTAGAGTTCCAATTCTACTGTGTGTGTTTAGACAAATCACGGAACCTTTCTGAGCTGCCGCCTCTGCATTGGCAAAGTGAATGTAATAACGTGAAATTCCTGGTGCCATGGTGAGGATGAAATGACATCACGTCTTTAAAACGTCTGGCCGGTGGTAAGAGCTCACTGAGTATCATTTCCCAGCAGGCTCGGATGTGCCGAGTCTCTTAGGAGCATCGTGTGATCATTGTGGGGTGGAAGGAAGGCCGACTCGTGCCTTTTCCACCCGGCCGTGAAGATCCGTGAAGGCCAGAAAAGCCGAGGTCACAGAGAGAGGGAGGTGGGAATAGCCCCCAATATCCTTGCATCCTGACTGAGTGTCTGGGCTGGGCTGGGGATTCTGAAGGCTGAACCAGCCCGTGAACCTGCAGAGCTCGGGTATAAAGATCCAGAGTGATCTGACACAAGGCAGGCAGGCAAGGGGCTTGGGGATCCTGTAGGGACAGCGTCACTTGGGCTCTGCATCCGGCGGGAAGGCCTCATTCCGAAGGCAGCGTTTGGGAGGGGCCCCTGCCCAACCTGGGCCCCCTGAGGCAGCCCCTTCTCACCTCCAGGCGTCTGATCCTCACCCATCTAGGAGACTTCTGTGTGTGTGTGTGTGTGTGTGTGTGTGTGCGCACGCGCACGCTGGAGATAGTTAGGGCAGGGTGGCCTAGGTAGCAGAGGTCAAGACTTGGAGACCTCCCCTGCTTGACCCACACCTATTTCCAAGGCTGCTCCGGGGCTTTGATGTGTCTTTGGATGAATGAGGAAGGGTGTCCCTAGGTGGCCTGTTGAGCAAGGATGCCCTCCCTCAGGCCAGACCCACCACCAGGTGAGCGCGCCAGACTGGAGCTCGGGGCACGCTCACCCCCGCACCCAACCTGCACACCTACACACGAAGCAGGCGGTCTGTCTGCCTCCCAGAGTGACTGTCCCCTTGCACCAGCACACAGACGGGCTCCGTCCAAGAGACTGTGGTCCGGGGTCCGGTGTCAGCCCTCTCACAGGACCGCAGCCTTCTCACGCCCTGGCGACCTTTCCTGACTTGGCCTTTGTCCCCTGGCGTCGGCCTGACCTTGTGTGCTGGTTTTCGCTTGGCTGTGCGGAAGTCTTTGCCCCTCTGCCACATCCAGCTGGCTCTTCTCTTCATGCCTGATCGTGTGTCCGCCTTGGATTCTCTGGGGAGCAGAGAGAGTCAGCCAGTCTTGGATGGGTGACTTGCATGGCCTTGGGGACGTGACTGCACCTCTCCCGTCTACGGTCCTGTCTGTAGGGTGGGGATAGTCATAGAAAGAGCCCCCTGCCTAGGGTGATGTTGGATTCAGTCACCTGCAGCACCAGCTTGGGTCCCTGGTAAGGGCCCCACTGGAGTGGACGGTGCAGCTGTGGATATGCCTCCCCGCTTCCACACGCTCCCTTCCTGGTCCACATCCCAGCTCTGCTTCCTGTTTGCTGTGTTCAGCTCTGATCCCTGATATTTGCTGGCAAAGCAGCACGTTCCTCATTTGGCAGGTGCGGCTGCTGGTGACCTTTTGTCTCCTCGGGGCTAGAATAGCGTAATAGGAACCACCAGTGGCTGACACAGAAAGAAAGCAGGATTGCCCAGGTGGCACTGGGTGAGCCCGTGAGAGCCAAACTATGGCGAGGGGACTGGGAACAGTCAGATTCTCCTCTAAGTCCTGCCCTGGCAGCTGGGCATGCCCCCAACAAGGATGAAACAGAGACGCCCAAGTTCAGCATGGGAAATGCGCCCGTCTGGGGCCGCGGGCCAGGGCAGAGCGTATCCTGCACAGACTGGCCTGGATCTTGGGAAATGCCATTCCTGCCCCCACCACAGTTACAAACATGTGCCGGTCTCGAGGTAGAGGGGTGAGGATCTCAGGATTCACATCCCAGCTCTGCTGTCTACTGGCGTTTGCTCTGGTCTCAGTTTCCACATCACTAAACTGGGTTAGTCATTGCCTAACTCACAAAATCACTATGAGACCTGAGAGAGAAGGCATTTTACATGCTGAGCCCGGTACTCTGCACGAGCATCGTAAACACTAAGCAAACAGTGCTATGACTGCAGCTGTGGCCCGTGACACTGACGTAAGAAGTCCTAATCGCATGTTCCCAACGGCGGAGGTTGCTGATTGTCCACATGAACAGTCGTTCTTTGTTTCCACCACCGTGTGAGAGCGCCGATTGGACTTGGGTGATTGGGTGCCCAGCTAAAAGCCCATCTTCCAATTTACTTGTCCTTCATTGTGGCCAATGAGATGTAAGTAGCAAGAGGGTGCCATCTGGCAGAAGAGGGTGCCTTTCTCCCCGCTGCCCTCCTGCCACCCAGGGCACCCCACTGATGGCCAAATGCTGTGGCCACCTTGAAAGGTGGGGACAAGGAACACATGTTCAAGATCGAGGACGACCTGAGCCCGCGGGTTCAAGACCCGCCTGGGCAACTTGGTGAGACCTCATCTCTACAATACATCAAAAATCAGCCGGGCGTGGTAGCGCGCATCTGTAGTTCCGGCTACT
>NW_007252945.1:107565-109266 GCF_000164805.1 Carlito syrichta
CACTCCAGTCTGGGCGACAGGGTGAGACTCCGACTCAAACAACAACAACAACAAAAAAGATCGAAGACAAGTTTGGGGACCGGCGGACTTCCTGAAACCACCCCCACCCTGCTGGCCACCAGAACTGCATTTTTATAGGAGAAAAAAGTCTCGTTTAAGCCTATCTGGGCTTTTCTGCCTTGACACAATAATGGATCTGTGGCAGGGAGTGCAGAGCCCAGGAAGGAAGGACACGGGGTTGACAGGGACCGTGACGGCCACTGCTAAAGGCCAGACTTCACTCCTCAGGGAAGGGGTAGCCCCGCGGGTCCCCGATCCTTACCCCTCTAGGTCTTTGTGATTTTGCACCTTCACGCCTCCAGTCTGCAGAGGGTGGCACGTGGTGATGCCTTCCTGCTTTGCACCCTGGGCCTTCCCTGACACGGTTCTCAACATTGCTGTGCTGGTGATCTCACTACCCTGGCTGCCCCGCTGTCCTGGGATTTTCACCCATCAGGGTATCGCGTGCTTCCTGTCCGAGCTGCTCCTTTCTGGATGTGACTCTCCTTGGGAAAGTGAAGTGGGTTTTGGAGACCCGGCCTGGGATCCCGACTTCTTAACATTGTTTGTAGCGAACACTGTTTTGAGCTACACAATACTTCAAAATCATATTGTAGCACTGGACCCATCTGTGAGATGAAAATTGCTAGAAAAATGCACACATGGCACCGTGTTCATGCTGGCCGTCTCTCTAGGGTCGTGATGCTGTTCACACCGTGAATGCATCTGCCGGAGGCCCTTGAAGACACACAGCCTCCCTCACGTGGTCTCAGAGTCCGCCGTCTCTGGAGGGAAGATTGTATTCTAACCTTCTTCTCCCCTCCCCTCTGAAAGTCACACCTGGGAGTGTGATGAGGGATATTCCCTGCGACGGTGGAAACTGTGTGATTCTGGGACATCTTCACCCCGGGAATCACATATTGCAATCCGTCCCCAAATTCTTCTTTCTTGAAATGTGTGAAACTAGCCTGAAGACAGATCTTGGAAAAATACCCTTCAAACCATAAAATAGCACAAAACCGATCAGAACTGAGGTATAGGAAGTCACACAAAGAACACAAAAGACTGTGAAGCCAGAGAGAGCAGTCTATGAGATAACTAGATGCTTCAACGTCCTAAGAAAAGGACTGTGTCCTTCAGAATATGGGCAGGGCAGAAGCAGAAAGTTAGAGAAAGGAGAGACACAGAGCCATACGTTGGCAGAGCCCTTCCGAGTACCACCGAGCACGATCTCTGGTCCACTGCCAGGTATATCTTATTTGGGGTGTGAACTTAGTGGGTTTTGGAGACTGATGTGAAATGGTGAGTCCCAAGAAGACAAGGACAATATATCTAACTTGTTCCTAGGGCCCGATGCTCTCAGGCATTCAGCACATGCTCGTGAAATAAACTAATTGACTCTTTTGAACATTCAAGTCCTTCATATACATGCAGATGTAAATTATATGTTGCAAGCTGGTGTCGGTGGCCCAGCCTGTAATCCCACGCCTTTGGGAGGCTGAGGTGAGTGAATTGTCTGAGCCTGTGGGTTCGAGACCCACCTGGGCAACTTGGCGAGACCTCATCTCTACAATCAATCAAGAATGAGCCGGGCGAGGCGGAAGGATCGCCAGAGCCCAGCAGGTCGAGGCTGCGGTGGCCGGGAGTGGCCACTGCCCTCCA
>NW_007252945.1:109504-252752 GCF_000164805.1 Carlito syrichta
CCCCTCCGTCCCAGAGTCTTGAAATGATTCCAACCAGCCAGCCCTAAGCCTGCTGGCCCCACCCACCCCCTCCGTGGAAACCACCATCGAGGCTCCGGTCCCCCTTCTTCCCCTGCTCCTCCCCCTCCTGGCCAAGCTGGTGCTTTCCTGCATGGTCCCGTGTGGAGCGTCCTGCCTCCTGCTTCTAGGGACCTGCTGGTGTGAACGTCTTCCTTCCTGACAGTCGTTTCCGTGTCTGTGTGTCTCGCCAGCCATGAGTAACACATATTCTGGGGCTCCCTGCCACATAGCGCTCTGTTCCCCAGCTCTCTTCTCACCAGACAACGTGTTCGCATGTCGCTTCCCGAATGACTTGACCGCAGGGAGAAACGGTGTTCGTCAGGCCCAGGCGAGCATTGGGCCAGGAGACAGTTAAATTTCTCATTCCAAAATTTTTTAAAAGCGGCATTTTGGTTGCATACCTCATTTTCTCATGAATCTCATTAGGGCAAGTCCGTAGCCCCAGTCCCAGTGGCTCTCGATCCCTGAGGCAGCAAGACAGGAGCCAGAAGCCAACCTCGATGACGCTTTGGGGGCCCTGGCTACGTGGCCACCTGCCTTCTTTGGACAATGCCCCCTCTGCCTGGCTGTGGCCTTTCCCCTGCACCTGAATTCTAAGCTGACGGATGCTTAAGCGTCTGTTCCTGCTGAGCCCTCTGTGTTTCCAGAACAGCGTGTGCCTGAGAACATCCAGGGGCCCAGGCACCGGTGAGAAGCCATCTGGGAGCCGGACTCTTGCCCCTGGAAGTTGCTCTGAGTGGCACCTCCAAATCGAAGTCTGGCTAGTGGGCAGACTTCAGCCACGCCAATGTCACCAGCATGGTCATGCTTTCCGGAGACAAGCAATGAAAGGACTGAGCAGTTCGAGCCAGGACAGAAGTCGCCCTCCCTTCTTCATTGTGCCCCGCCTCAGATGAAGGCATTTTTTTTTTGGCTTCCAGCGACAGCATCAAGGCCAGTTTCCAGGGCCAGAGGGAAAATGTCCTCTCGCCAGGCCACTGGAAAAGACCCCCGCCCACAGGCTGTGTGGCATGCTCCGGCCAAATGGAGCCTCAAAACAGAAACGACTTTGTCTCTGTGATGAGTCAGTGCTGTGGTCACTGGGGCACAGCAATGGAGCCACTGGGGAGAGTCCTGGATCACCAGAGGATCATCCCCTTCTGGAAAGTGAAGGGAGAGAGCCATGTGCCCTGTGCAAACGGATATCCTAACCTGTCTCCCTCCTGGCTCTGCCCTCACCTCAGTCGCATTTCTGCTCCTCTCTTTCCCTTGCAGCCAGTGGCCTTGGGAACCCCCTTCCAGGTCACACAGTCCCTTGTGAAGCTGGCCAGAGGCACAGCCCTCATGCCCCAGGGCCGCAGATCCATCAGCAGCGGCCTGAGTGCAAACATATTAAGACATGGTCCTTCAGAGAAGATGCTGGGCCCGTAGTGAGGGCCTGTTAGCGTTTGTTAAAGATGAGCCAAAGGTTTCTTTGAGCCAAAGCTTTCTTTCAAACCAAATCAATTAAAAGGGTGAGGCCGGGCTCGGTGGCTCAGCCTGTCATCCCAGCACTTTGGGAGGTCGAGGCGAGTGGATTGCCTGAGCCCGCAGGTTCGAGACCAGCCCGGGCAACTTGGCGAGACTTCGTCTCTACAATACATTTTTTTAAAAAATTATCCGGGTGTGGTAGCGCGCACCTGTAGTTCCTGCTTCTTGGAAGGCTGAGGCAGAAGGATCGCCGGAGCCCAGCAGGTTGAGGCTGGGGTGGCCGTGGTGTGCCACTGCACTCTGGCCTGGGCAACAGAGTAAGACTCCAACTCAAAAGAAAAAAAAATTAAAAGGGTGAGTTGGAGGTGAGGAAGTAGGAACCCAGAAAGTTTGACAGCTTATCTAAATCTCAACAGTCAAAACACCGCAAGGGAAAAATAAAGAGACTCAAGACCAAATGTCTGGGAACTACCTGCTTCAGAATCACCTTTAGTCGCTGGGCTCGGTGGCTCGGCCTGTAATCCCGCGCCTTTGGGAGGCTGAGGTGAGTGGATTGCCTGAGCCCGCGGGTTCGAGATCCGCCTGGGCAACTTGGCGAGACCTCATCTCTCCAAGAAATCAAAAATCAGCCGGGCGTGGTAGCGCACCAGAAGCCTAGGGCGAGGGCTGGTGCTTGGAGCATGTGCCTGTTGACCAAGGAGCCCAAAGCCCTTGGAGGCAGAGCACAAAGGACATGAAGAGGAGCTCCTTGGAAGGCTGAGGCAGAAGGATCGCCGGAGTCCAGCAGGTCGAGGCTGCGGTGTCCGGGAGCAGCCACTGCACTCCAGTCTGGGCGACAGAGTGAGACTCCAACTCAAAAAAAAAAAAAAACAGAATCACCTTTAGTCACGGTAGGTCAGATTCCTGCCGCAGGCCACTGATTCCGGGTCCCTGGGGGGTGATGGAAAGGTAGGGATCTGTCTGCTGAACCAACTACAGGGGGCTCTCAGACCCTAGAGACTGTCTGCAGTTGACCTTTCTTCTCTTCCGGGCTTTGATGGGACGAAAGGAGGTGCTGAGAAGTGCACAGTCAGTGGTCTGGAATTCAGAAGGCCTGAACTCACGCCCACCTCTGTCCCTTCCTCTTCATGTCCTTTGTGCTCTGCCTCCAAGGGCTTTGGGCTCCTCGGCCAACAGGCACATGCTCCAAGCACCAGCCCTCGCCCTAGGCTTCTGGTCCACCACAGCTCTGAGCAGATGGTTTCTGGTCAACTCTTTTTGAAAGTGTCACTTGCTATTTATTATCAGAGCAGTGCTTGCAGGCATCCCACTTCCTAGACTGGGTCCTAATGGTAAGCCTGCCCTGTTGAAGCTGCCACAGAACAACCACATCCTCCCCCAGCCGGCCCTAGAGTCCGTCATAAACTCATTCCCGTGGGGAGAGTACAAGGAAAGAAGTGGGCAGAGATGAGAAGGTAAAAAAAATTGTGGAATCAAAGTAAAATGATGCTGAATCGTGAAATTCTCCATTTTAAGAAATGCCAAAGGTAAACATTCAAGGTCCTTTATTCACAAAACAGCTGTCTGTGTTTTGGTCATCACATTTTCTTTTTTTTAACGTATTGCAGAGATGAGGTCTCGCCAAGTTGCCTGTGCTGGTCTCAAACCTGCGGGTTTGGGCAACCCACTCGCCTCGGTCTCCCAAAGTGCTGAGATGACACGCTGAGCCACCGAGCCCGGCCCTGTCGTCACATTTTCATGACTACACCACCTAGGAAAGTCTTCATAGAAGGGAATTTGCTAGTGACGTCAGATGGTGGCCACCCACGAGATTCTAGTCATGCGCCATATAATGACGTTTTGTCACCAGTGGACTTCAAATAGGACAGTGGTCCTAGAGGATTATAATATAATATTTTTACTGCAGCTTTTCTATGCTTAGACACACAAATATTTACCATGGTGTTATCGTTGACAACGATATTCAGTACAGTCACATGCCGTCTGAATCTGTAGGCCAGGAGCAACAAGTTGTACCATAGAACCTAGGCATGTAGGAGGTTGTACCATCCAGGTTTGTGTAAGCACCCACTGATGTTCACTCCGTTATGAAATTACCCAGTGACACATTTCTCGGAATGTGTCCTCTTCGATAAGCGATGCCCAACTGTACTCCAGACTTTGACCTTAGGCATTTTCTCCATGTAGAGTCCTGACATCTCTATTGGGGAATATTTGAGGATCTTTTATGGGTTGGATCCCACACTAAACTTAGTCTTCTTCTTCGCTATTTTTACTCTTCATCTCTATACATATCTTAAAAAGAATCATCTCTGGCTCGGTGGCTCAGCCTCTCATCCCAGCAATTTGGGAGGCCGAGGCAAGTGGATTGCCTGAGCCCGCAGGTGCGAGACCATCCTGGGCAACTTGGTGAGACCCTGTCTCTACAATAAAATAAAAAATAGCTGGGCATGGTAGTGCATGTCTGTAGTTCCGGCTATTCAGAAGGCTGAGATGGAAGGATCGCTGGAGCCCAGCAGGCCGAAGCCGAGGTGGCCATGAGCGTGTGTGCCACTGCACTCCAGCCTGGGCAAAGGAATGAGACTGCAACACAAAAAATAAACAAAAAAGGAATCACCTCTGACGCTCCCTTCCAAATAAACACAAAGTTCTCCCATTCTGTCTAAAACGTAATTAAAATGCATCCACTTCTTTCCAAGTATTCTACACTCTCCCATAACCCCCCAGGGCCAACTGTAGTCCAAATGGCCACCGTCTCTCCTTTGGAGTTTGGTAGTACCTCCTTCCTGGTCTCTTCTCATTCATTCTGACATACCCTCCAAAGAGCAGAAAGAGGAATCTGTTGAAAATAAGAATATGGTTACCTCACTGGCCTGCTTTACAGCTTCAGATGCCTCTCCTTCGTTCTCTGGGCCATGCTCTGTGGCCGTGGTTGCAGCCTCCTCGATCCTCTGCAATACCTGCTGCCTGCTCACCCCCCAACAGGGCCAACTTCCTTTTCTTTCCTTCTTTTTTTTTTTTTTGAGTTGGAGTCTCACTCCGTCGCCCAGACTGGAGTGCAGTGGCCGCTTCCGGCCACCGCAGCCTCGACCTGCCGGGCTCCGGCGATCCTTCTGCCTCGGCCTTCCAGGGAGCTGGAACTACAGGTGCGCGCTACCACACCCGGCTGATTTTTGATTTATTGTAGAGGCGAGGTCTCACTAAGTTTCCCGGGCTGGCCTCGAACCCATGGGCTCAGACAGTCCACTTGCCTCGGCCTCCCAAAGTGCTAGGATGACAGGCTGAGCCACCGAGCCTGGCCAGCCTCCTTTTGATTCCTCCACATGGTCAAACGCCCTCCTGCCTCTTGACCGGAAGGTGCTCCCTGCTTTCATGCAGTGGCCTTCCTTCCCACTTGGATCCATCCCCTGTGCTTCCATCCTTCAACTTTGGCGTCACTTCCTGAGCAAACGGGTTCCTCATCACCCAGCCCGGGCTGGTCTCTCTCTTCCACAGTCTCAGAGCTCCCTATGTTTTCTCTCACAACACGTCCATCACGGTGATAATCACGTGTGTGATTATTTTTCCAACACCCACATTCCCATTAAGCCACAAGCTCCCCAAAGACAGAGACTGGGTCTCATGGTCACATGGAAAGCCCAGTGTCTAGTGTAGTATTTATTACGCAGGAGACACAAAACAAACATTTATTGAATGAAGGAATGCGTGAGTTAAGGAATTCCAGCTCAGCAGCTAAACCACCAGTCAACCAAGTGACTCAGTGAGTCTATGGAGTAGAAGAGCTGTCTAGACAGAAGAGGCATTTTCCTTTGCTGATTTCACAGGTGTATGGAAGTGTAACTTTCAGAAACAGGTTATTAGAAACTCGCCCCCACCCTGCCGAGTTTTCCCAGAGTTGACGGTGTATGAGACTCGGAGAGGGAGACCAGAATGCAGAGTGGGCGGACCTAGAGAGGCAAGGCTCAGAATCAACACCAAGAAGAATTGCCATCGAGTAGAGTTCAAAACTGGGATCAGCTGAAGCAGAGTGCCTCTTCTCCGGGACACCAAGGTAGGGGACTGAGTCATGAGTGTGACTCTAGTGGAGAGGGTTGTGTTGTTCCACAGCCCTTCCCATTCCAGTGACGCTGTCATGCTACACACTCCAGGCCTCTTGTGAGCATGGCCATTCCCTCCCCCGCACTGCCACCTCCTTCCCCGAGGATCATGGGCTACGCTTAGGCATTTTGTATAAATGAGATCTGTCCATGTTCATGATGTTGAGGCTTATTATTCATTCTTTAAGCCTGTATCTTGGAGGTCTTTCTATGTCACTGTATATTATTTGAATAATTGCATAGTATTCCATGGTAAGAACATGCTATAGTCCCCGCAATAGGTTCTTCAGGATGTTGTAAGTTTCTCACTATTACAAACAGTGCTTCAGTAAATAATCTTTACTTATACTTTTATGCACCAGTGTAGCATTTTTTTTTGAGTTAGAGTCTTACTCCATCACCCAGGCTGGAGTGCAGTGGCACTCTCACAGTCACCCCAGTGTTGACCTGCTGGGTTCTGCAATCCTTCTGTCTCAGCCTTCCAAGTAGCTGGAACTACGGGCACACGCTACCACGCCCAGATAATTTTTTTGATTTATTGTAGAGACGAGGTCTTGCCAAATTGCGCGGGCTGGTCTCAAACCTACGGGCTCAGGTAATCCACTCGTCTCGGCCTCCCAAAGTGCTAGGATTACAGGCTGAGTCACTGAGCCCGGCCTATGAGGTATTTTTAAAGGCTAGATTCCTAAATTGGAACTGCAAAGATAATATGAATATATAATTTCATAGAAGCCACTAGATTTTGATCTGAAAAAGATATACTAATTTATTTCCTTACCACCATGGTAGAAGAGTGAATATCTTTTCCCACCAAAATTAGATTTTTTCGGTCTTCTAAACTTTTGCTAGTCATGTAGGTAAAAAAATTTGTTGTTTATACTGGATTTCCAGAAGTATATTTTCAAATATTTATTAGCCTTATGAATTTATTTATCTGTGAATTACTTGTTCATATCTTTTTCAAAAACATTTTTTTAAACTTCTGGACTTGTAAGAACACTTTCTGTATTTTGTTCATTAATGATTTTTCTGTACCAATATTTTTATAGTCTTGCTTATTTTTAAAACTTATATCACTTTTGCCATAAATTGTTTTAATTTTCAGGTAAACAGAATTGTCTGCCATCTTTTAAGATCATTTAGGTCTCATTTTTCTGTTTAGAAAAACATTCTACATGCCAAAATTATAAAATTATTTGCCTATTTTTATAAAACTTACATGTATTATTTTGTCCATTTCTTAGCGCACTTGGAATTTGTTTTTATATACACTGTGATTTTATTCATCTTTCACAGAAGAGCAGCTCATTTTCTGTCATAACTGATTAATAAAATAATTTTATTTTTCTGTTGATTGAGAATGCAAATTTTGTCTACATACCAAATTAATGGTATATTTCTTGACTCTTTTGATCCACTGTTTCGTTGTTTTATTTGTCTAATCTGGGCTATGAATATCCTGGGGGTTCTCCATGTTATTTCTTTTTATGTAATAGTTTTATTGGGCTATAATTCATAGGTCGTGTAATTCACTTATCTAAAGTATACAGTTCAATAGTTTTTAGTATATTCACAGACTTGTACAGCCATCAGCACACTTTTAGAACATTTTCATCATCCCATAAAAGAAACCTTGTAACTCAATAGAACTCCATTTTCCCCAAACTTATCAGTCCTAGGCAATAACTATTCTACTTTTTGTCTCTATGAACTTGCCTGTTCTGGACATTTCATATAAATGAAACCATACAAGGTACGGTCTTTTATGAATGACTTCCTTCATTTAGCATATTGTGTTCAAGCTTCACCCATGTATCAATACTTTCTTTTTTCTTTTAACTTCATTTCTTTTTATTGCATATAATATTGCATTGCATGGATATATCAGCTTCTAGGACCTTGGGTTGTTTCCAGTTTTTGATTTTTATGAATAATTCTGCTACAAAAATTCATGTACATGTGGACATGTATTTTCATTTCTCTTGAATATATACCTAGGAGTGGAACCACTGGATCATATGGTAACTCCATGCTTAACCTCACTTTTAGAAGCTGCCAAAATGGTTTTCACAGCAGCTACACAATATTCCAATCCTACCAGTACTGTATGAGGGTCTTAATTTTATCACACCCTGGCCAATATTTGTCATTGTCTTACTTATTATAACCATTGCAATGGGCATAAAATGGTATTTCATCGCCGTTTTGATCCCAGCATGGTAGATGAAGTTGAGCATCTTTTCACAAGCCGATTGAGTAAACAAGGTGTATGCACTAGATGAAAGGGTACAAACACTTAGGAGCATGATTTTCCTGATGAAATGACATGATTTATGTGTCATTGAAACATAATATCTCTATTTACAATGCAGGTCTGTTTTCAGTTTTCACAATGTATTTGTGGACTTTTTGCACATACTCTGTAACCTAAATATTTGAAAACACTGACTTGTCTTTTGAAGAACACAACTGTTAGAATCTTTTTTAAAATAATGTGTTATGGTATCAGGTATTTTCATAAAATCCTTTGTTTGTCCAGTCCTCAAACAGGTGTTTTAGTAGGTTTCAAACTACTTTTTTTAGTATAAACACAGAAAATAATAAAGGAGATACCATTCTGTAAAATTAAGTTTCAGGAATACTTTAAAAAACTATTTATTTACATTGTTAAATGTCCTTCATCCATGGGCTTTCAGTTCTCTCCTTTTCTCTTAAAATACAATTTGCAGCCATCTGAGTACAGCTATTGAGTATTACTTCCCCTTCATCTTTTTCTAGTTTGCTTAAACATTTTATACCTGGAGCAAGGAACTTGCACTGACTTCTGAAGAGCCAAGAGTCGGAGGCCTGGAGAGTGTGAAGGTGGATCTCGCCCCAGGATGTTAATGAAGGCTACTTCTTTACCTGCTGGAGATTTCCCCATGCTACTTGGTATTGAGGCAACTCATGAACACAATGATGAATTTCTACCACCTCCAGTTGCTGAGCTTGGCAAATCTCTTCAACACAGTAAAAGTCGCTAAGCAGCTCACCCAGCTGTGGCCCTTTTTTTGCTCCTAGAGCAATAAAGTGGGACATTATTCATCCCCTAGAAAAAGGCTATTAAAACATCCCATAAGACAGTAAATTACATGAAGCAGGTGTCTCCAAGAGAAGACGAAACATTCCACAGCCAAATATGATGATCCGGTACTAACCCTGTTTCCTGAAAGTTGAATTTATTTCTTGTCTCTTAATTAAAATGAGGCTTTAGGCAAAAATGTTATTGTCGTGGCTAGGCCTGATGTTTCAATGCAGAGAACATTAGTTTCACTTTATCTGCTGAGTTTGGTTGAGACAGTTTGGGTAATTAAGTATCAAATTCTTCTCACAGCCTTAACTATTGGATAGTTGTAAAAAGTGTATTACCTCCAAGACTTAAAAATGTAGAGATGAAGAGAGGCCAGGAGGAATCTCATACAGCAGGATGGTTGGCTGAAGAGATTAAACCAGGGTTTGGCATCTCTGCCTGGTTGAGTATGAAATGCTCCTTTTTATCTGTTTATCATATTTGTCTTCTGGACAGAATGGTGTTCACTGAGAGCCCTGTCTACTTTTTGTGACCCTGGCAGACATTGCTAATCAATCACAGATTTCTAGGGTGGCTCATGTCTGTAATCCTAGCACTTTGGGAGGCAGAGGCAAGAGGATTGCCTGAGCCCAGGGGTTCAAGACCAGCCTGGGTAATTTGATGAGACCTCATCGCTACAATAAATTTTTTAAAATAGCTAGATGTGGTGGTGCACACCTGTAGTTACAGCTTCTTGGAAAGCTGAGGTGGAAGATTGCCTGAGCCCAGCAAGTCAAGGCTGTGGTAACTGTGGTCATGCTCTGCACTCCTGCCTGGGTGACAGAGTGAGAGTCTGACTCAAAAACAAAACAAAAACAAAAACAAAAAACAAAAAACTTTCTCCACATTAGAATCCAGACAGCCACTGTGCACTTAGTCAAAGTTGTCATGCTTTGTGAAACTAATCTGCTTTTAGGGCATATGTTTTCTTGATAAAGGGATTCTGTGTTTAAAAGAATTATAAAACCACTGATCTACTAAAATTCCCTCATTTTAGAGATACAAATGAAACCTCAGGCTGGCCTGTGAACATACCACAAGCTTATGGCAGAATCAAAATTCGAATCATTGCCTTGTGTTTACCAGAAAAATGCAATATTTTGTCTTTCATTCTGTCTTTAGCCTTGCTATGTCTTTACAATGGTCTACAAACTATCTTTTTTTGAATGATCGGATCTAGTCAATGAATGTTCTCACTTCTGTGTAAATGGCCCATCTGTCAGACCTAGAGCAGTGACTAATGAACCTAATGGTTGAGCTTCTCTTTGTAGTTCTACCAGCTTAGGTACCTTGATCACCACAGACATTGTACCCAGCTAACAAGAGGAAGATGGGGGATGGGGAAGTAAAGAGGAAGAGGGAGCAACCTCACTGAACATGGTATACCAAGTACTCTACATGTGTTGCCTCACCACACTTTGACAATAACCCCACAAAGGAGACTAATGCCCCATTATAACAGAGGCAGGAAAGAAATATCCCTTGGATTTGAACCCCAGACAGTATTACCCCAAAGCCTATGCTTTTGCAAATTTAAGAAACATACAGATTTATTTTGAGAAAAACAACCTTCCATAATTCTTGAACATATATCCACAAGTCTCCAAGTTTCTGAGGAGCCCATGTCATGGTACACCATGGTAGAAGTGAAGTGCTACCAGTCCGAGGAGTAAAACAGCTTAGCAGTTAAATGCTACCAACTCTGAAGCAAGACTGCCAGGCTGGGCCCCGACTCCAGCATGTCCCAGCTTCAGAAATAGACCATGTCACTTAACGTTTCTGTTCCTGTTTCTTCATCTGCAAAATGCAGATGCTAATAGAATCCACCTCATAGGGTTGCTATGAAGATATAATGAAGGCATACATTAAAAATGTATAGATTAGTACCTGCTATAGGGTCAAGGAGGTTTGTATTGGTGCCAGTATACAAACTGTGACCCAAGTGAAAACACAGAACCCAGGCTGTAGTTACGAGCTGATGATCACAAAATATACATATGCTGGTGGTTTTATAGTATTCGCAAAATACTAATACATTAACGAATAAAAATAAAACAATGCATTCTCAAACATTTGGATTCCTAAGATTGTTTCTACCCAGCCTAAACTGCGAAATACTATACTCCAGTTTTTCCGCAAAAAACGATTATCTGCCAAAATGTTGAACGAGTCTTGGCTCCCATTATTAATAGTGAGGCCTGTATAGTTCACACCATCGTGTTTATGACTGTGAGAAAATTCTAAAGAGGCTTAGTTCAGCCAGGGAGATGAGTCTGGTCCACGACAAACAAGCGTCTGTAACTCTAATTAGTGAATTGATTATGACTTACTGCCTATTTGCAGACATGAGCTCAAGCTCAACATAGACATAAATTCCCAGCCTGAGGGAAAGGTCTGCATCCTGGGCCATTGGTGCCAATCATGGAGGTGGAAGCAGAGCCCAAATTCTTAGTCTTCCATTACAGTCTTGGATTCTAAATTCTTTCTGATGAAAGCTTTCAGGCTCTTTGTCACCTAAGAGATACTGGAACTCTTTAAGTTTTTAATATATTAGCTCTATAACTTAAATCCAGCCAGAGGCAGAAAGCATTTTGCCCTCCCTGGAACGATTGGTTCCCATAGACAAAGAAAAAGACGCATGATGCAGGGCAGGTACTAAATTATCCAGAAACAGCCTCCTCTCCGGTGATCTACTCTCTTGATTCAGATTTCTTGTATCAAAGTGCACTTGCCTCCAGGAAACAGCTGGAGAGCACTGGAAATTTTCTCAGAAACAAGCAGCTTGCTGATGAAAGAGGGCAAAGTTGGAGAAAATGCTAGGCAGACCATAGAGTCTTGGAATCAATGAGGTGGGAAGAAAAGCTTCCAATCACTTCCTTCTGATCAATCCAATCACCAAGCCAGAGGTCGTGAGGTAGAAAGATTCCCCAGGAAACCTAATAGTACAATTACCGAACGATAAGATGTGATTCAGAAAGCTAATATCTTCCCCAAAGGCCAAGGACAAGTGACTTGCTTTAAACAGCCGGGAAGGAAGGGCATTGCCCTTGTGTCTCTCTTTTCGAGCCTGTGCTTATCTGCCTTCTCTTGCTGCCCCATCAGGGCACTTGTTAAAAATTCAGGAACAGCCAGGCTCGGTGGCTCAGCCTGTAATCCCGCGCCTTTGGGAGGCCGAGGTGAGTGGATGGCCTGAGCCCGCGGGTTCGAGACCCGCCTGGGCAGCGAGACCTCATCTCTATAATAAACCAAAAAATCAGCCGGGCGTGGTAGCGCATGCCTGTAATTCCGGCTCCTTGGAAGGCTGAGGGGGAAGGATCGCCGGAGCCCAGCAGGTCGAGGCTGCAGGGGCCGGGAGCGGCCGCTGCACTCCAGTCTGGGCGACGGAGTGAGACTCCAACTCAAAAAAAAACGAAAAAAATTCAGGAACAATGCCAGTTACTAAGGCAGGCAGATCTGGAGTCCATGACAAATAAAGTAGTTGAGCACTATTATTAACAGCAGCCATGTCGCTCCCGAGCTATTTTATGGCTCATTTTCAACGCATCATCCTTCTCCAAAACAGGGAGCTGCTTCTCTTATGTCTGGGGCGGTTACAATAGTCTACAATGAATGGGGCTTCTCTGACAAAGCAATCAACTTTTCCACGGTTGGCAGGTGAGTAAATTGGGTTTTACTAGGAGTAGTAAATATGGGTTTTGGCTGATTTACAACCTGCGGGGTTTCCATGGAAGTTGAGTATATAAATACACCAGGCCAACAGCATTCATCTTTTGTTCCTAATTCATGGCCGTTTCCAACGTAGTGACGGGAGCGGCAGCGCGGATGTTACCAGGAGGCCTTCAGCAGCCCGACTCCCTCTACGTGGGTGAGAGCATCTCATGTCCCGGGGCACCCCAGCTCCTGTGACAGAGCTGTCTGGTCTCCTTCCTATCAAGATGCACAGTGGTCTGGGCTCCCCAGGCAGGCGGGGACCTGGGATCTTGGGCTCTGCCTTGACCCAGCCCAGTCTGTCCCCTTCTGGGATTTTTCGTCTTTGTCCCCCAGCAGGCCTGGGGCCCCGGTGAGCTCCGTTTCGGCATTGAGGGAGCTTTACACGGCTGTTCCTTCTCTTGGTCAAGCCACCGAGCCCTCACATCTCCCTTCTCTGTCTCTGTAGCAAGGCCAGTGGCAAGGAGGAGGATGAAGTTAGGGCAGGCCATGCACCCCCTTCCAAGTACACAGTGGGCATCCAGCCAGCTTTTCCACATTGCTATACTTTCCACAGGAAGCCCCGGCTTCTCTGGCCATCCCTCCTCGGGGCCACTTTCCCATCAGGGCTCGGTCCATCCTCCCGTCTGACTCAAGCTCCCAGGCTTCTGACACCCAAGCCCTGCACTCTGGAAACCACGCTCAGCCATGAGCGCCCCACCCCCAACCTCAGCTCCTGTTGGGCTCTCGTTGCAAAGCAGACCTGGCCCTCTCCTGAGGCCCCTGCCTCAGCGTCCCCTCTCAAGCATGGCTGTCCTCGACAGCCTTTCTCCTACACCAGGCCAGGGGGAGTGGGGGCTGGGTTCTTTGCTGTTTCGTTTTGATCTTATCTTCTCCATAAAATACTCCAGCTCCTCCCACCCCCAGTTGTGAGGATTTGCAGACTCTTGGCCTCATTTAGCCAAGGTTTGAGCGCCAACTCACTGTCATCGTTCTTGGAAATTTCTTTTTTTTTTTTTGAGTCGGAGTCTCACTCGGTTGCCCAGACTGGAGGGCAGCGGCCGCTCCCGGCCACCGCAGCCTCGAACTGCTAGGCCCCGGCGATCCTTCCGCCTCAGCCTTCCGAGTAGCTGGAACTAGAGGCGCGCGCTACCACGCCCCGCTGATTTTTTGATTTATTGTAGAGATGAGGTCTCGCTGCCCAGGCGGATCTCGAACCTGCGGGCTCAGGCAATCCACTCACCTCAGGCTCCCAAAGGCGCGGGATTACAGGCTGAGCCACCGAACCCGGCTCGTTCTTGGAAATTTCAAAGCCTCGCACACACTTCATTGGACGTCCTCATCCTTACCAGTGGTCTTGTCCTCCATCCACCACAGCCACCCACTTCACTGCTCTTAACCACAGCAACTCTGGAATAACCATCCCAAGCATTCTGATTTCTGACCGCCACCGCCTATCTTTCCAGTTCTCTCCCTCTCGTCCTGAACTCAACAAGTCTTTGTCCTACGAGGACTATAAATCTGTAGCCCTGCCGCCATGACCGCCTTCATTTTCTCACTTTTCTTTTTTTTCAGCTTACAGCCTATCCCTTTGATCACTCCTGTACATACACCCTCGACAATCTTGTCTGTCTCCTACTGTAGAATGCTTGGCAAAAACTAGTTAAATTCAGGTGTACTTTGAGTCTATACCTGAGCAGTTGACTATGGTCAGAGTGATAGAACAACTGAACTAGCTTGGCATCAAGTTTATGGCCGGATATTGAAACGTGCCCCTCAGGACTGCTTTGCAATCCTACCATGGTCCCCAGTCAGTTCACTGTCTTAACCCCTGGGACCGTCTACTCCCTCCTCAAACCTCTAACACCTTGTCCCTCATCTAAAGTCTCTGCCAATGACTCTGCTTCCCATTTCACTGAGAACATAGAAGGATAGGAAGAAAATCTCGACTCTACAGCCACATCTGCAAACTTACCTGCCTGTAATGGTGTCCCCTGCCTGGTGGACTGCTGTTTCAGAGCATGAGCTGTGCTGTACCTCGTGAAGCCAGACCCCCTAGCCTATGTGCTGGATCCCATCTCCTCCCACCTGTTCTTTGCTTATACAATCAACTCCTTTCTCTCCTGCATCAAAACTCTACATCTGCTGTTTCTTTCCCAACAGGATACAAATGTTATCATTTCTACCATCTTTAAAAAGCACTCCCTTCCAGCGACTGCACCCATTGAATCTCCTTGGAAAAGTTCTCTGTATTTATTGTCCTCTCATTTGCTCTTAATCCCACTTCTGTCCCCAACATTGCCCTCAAGTCATGACCAATGTCACCAACAATCTTCCCATGGAGATTCTCAGTTCTACTTACTCCATCAGCGTCAGTCATTGCTGACAAAGTCTGTCATCCCCTCTTCTCTGAAACGCTTTCTTTACTTGGTTTCTGGAACAGTCTGTCTTCTTGGTTTTCTTCCTGTGTCACTGTAACCAGCCACAAGCTCGGGCCACTCGCCACCCGAAGCCAAACTCCTCAGAGATGAGAGGTGGTGGAAGGAAAGTGACTACATTCCTGGAAAAGTGGCCAGGTTGATGGCTTCAACAGACCGTTTCACCATCTGAGCTACATATAGAGGGTTAAAAGGGAAACTGGGTGCGGGGAACTTGCCGGAGTGACAATGGGTGCTGGTCTACATCGCTTGTTCCAACGGCTACCTTGAGTTATTGACCCATCTGGTTTATGGGCTAGCGCCATCTCCAGGTGGGGAAGAATCCCACTGCTATCTGGTTTGTTTCAAGACTAGTCCCTGGAATTTCTAAGCAAGCACATCGTTAAGTAAATGAATACAACACAAGGGAGCATCTGGTGGGAAAAGGGAGGAAAGAGAGATAGAAGGGAAAAACCTTTTAAGATGTATTTTGAAATGAGGTACTCGGCTTCACACCTCTTGCTCCTTCTCAATATCTTTTTTTTTTTTCTGGATTCCACTCCCTTTCCTGACCTCTGAGTATTGGAGGGCTCTGTCCGTGGGCCTCTTCCCTCCTCCACATACATAAAACTTTCATCAGAACCGTAATCCTCAAATGTATGATACTACTTCTTCACGAACGTCCAACATATATTTAAGCTGTGTCTGGTAGGCATCTTAAACCTTACATATTCTACACAGAATTTCTGGATTCATCAAATCCCTGGACCCCGACAACTTACTCTTTCTCTCATGTTCTTTATCTCAGGAAACTGCTGGGGGGTTTTCCCAGTTGAAAAACAACAGAATTCCCTGATTAAGGTAACTGCCCATCCCAATTTGTCTGACGGTCCTTAAACATCCCCTTTCAAAAATCTTGCCTGCCAAAGATCTCAGTTGGCATGACAAATTATAGAGCCATGCTTCCTCTGATTCTTCTTCTTCTCTTCCATCCTACCAACATTCTCTGCTGACTCTGCCTTCTGAATACAACCATGCCTCACCACCTCACTGCAACCACCTTGGTTGGGCCACCACCATCTTAAGTCTTGACAGCTGCCGTGGATGATGAACTGCTTTCTCTGGTCGACTTCCGCTCCCCGTGGTCTATTTCCCAAAGAGGAAGCCACAGTGGTCGCCCAGCGTCAGCTCACAACGTCCCCTGATTTAAAACCTTCCAGTGGCGTCCTATTGACTCGAGAATAGAAACAGACGTGGCCCGGCTGCCTCTCAGACTGCATTTCTCACTCTCTTGCTCTCCACCCCAGCCCCGCATGCTGAGTGTTGAGTGTAGCTGTCCCTCAAACATGTCTCCACCTTCAGGTCTCTGCTTTTGTCATTCCTTCTGCCTAGAAGGCTTTCTCCCCCGCTATGAACGTGGCAGGGACACGCATTTCATTCAGGTCTCTGCTTATGTTTCATTTTGCAGAGGCTGTTGCTGTTCCTCTCTCTGCTACCTTATCTGGCTTTACTTCTACTCAGACAACTTACTGTCACCTGCCTTTATTGTGCACTTGTGTCCCACCCATGGGCATGCGTGTCCCATACCAACTTTGTCTTTTTTGTCCACAAGTCGTTTATTAGCCTCCAAATCGTGACAAGCAAGGAGCGGGGCTGCTATGACAAATATTTTCCAGTGAATATTCATAGGGAAAAAATGATTGGTTGAAGGTCTTGAAGCACATCTTCCCTGTTTAACTAGTTATCATTATCGTCATGTCCTCATCATGTGTGCTAAGCAGTTTATCCTCATACTTAATCCTTTCAAAGTGATGTGGCTACTGCTATCATCCTGATTTTACAGACAAGAGAGCAAAAGTGCAGAGAGGCTGAGGACTCTGCCTAGATCACATGACTGGTAAATGAGGAAGCTACTTTCCATCCCAGGCTGGCTCAGGCCAGAGGCCAGGTTCATCAAAATGCTGTAAGACCTCCCTAGTGTAAACAGGTCACAAATTTAATATACTAAGGGTTTTCACAAGAGAAAGAGCCTGAACGTTTCTTGTAAATGGTGACTTCATTTAGTTTCTGTCTTCCCTCCTGGAATATAAATTTCCTGAGAGCAGGGATTTTGCTGGTTGTGCTTGTTGACTGTCTGACAAAATTCCCGCTGGTCTCAGCTTCTTCCTTCCTAGCCACCATTCTACTGCTCGATGCCTGCAGATGTAGCCTCTCCTTGTCCCTGGGCCAATTGAAAGCTCCACTCAAGGACCTGCAGAGCATGCACTGTGGCCTGCTGGTCTGGCATCTTCCCAGCAGTGCCTCTGGGTGCTGAGCTGCTGGCGTGGCCTCCCTACCCCAGGCCACTGTGAGTCACTCGCTGGCTGGTGTGGTCCTTCTGCCTGAACCACTGGCTTGAGTGTTCATCTTCTGCCCATAAGCTCAGCACCCAGTCCCCTCTCACAGCCATTCTAGGAATAGAATATCCCTACCCACGTGCCCACTGGTCAGCCAAATGTCCTGACTTCCTCACCCAAATCTAGTAGCCTCCTAGTCCCCTTTCCTCCCTGGGTTGACACTTGTTTCACTGTCTCTAATGTTGAGGTCTGTACTAACCACAAGCTATTCAAAATGCTTTCCTCCTGGAAAGTTTCATCATTGACTACAGACCTCATCCTAGTCGGGGGTTGAGTTATTAGTATTATTGTTATAATAATAATAATAATGTATCACAACATTATTGTTGTTGTTACTACACAGCTAGTTTTGTTAAGAGCTCTACATTGACATTTTTGCAATTACCCTGTGAAGTAGGAGCTATTATCTTTCCCATTCTATTGAGGTGAAATCTGGAGTTCAGAGGGGTTTAGTAGATTGCCCAGGTCACCCACATGGTATGTGGCAGAAGTGGGAGTCAAACCCAGATAGCCTGGTTCTCAAAGCCACTACCTGACTTCCCGAGCACCTTTGCAGGGTGCTAGACTGAGGGTTCCCCACTGAGGATGATTCTTCCAACCACCCTGCTGGGCTTTCTGGAAGTCTGGTCCGACACCCACTCAACCTCGGTCTGTGCTTGCATTCTCCTACTTGGGATGGGGATAAGGGAGCTTCCAACCTGGGTCCAAGGCTGTGCCACTTACAGCAGACTGTATCGCCCACCCCTGGGGTACTGTTTAGCCCTGCACCTGTGGATGGCTCATCTTTGATATCTCTCCAGTGCTTGGTGCATGGACGGTGGTAGAAAAATTTGGTTGAACAAATCGTCATTGGCTGGTTAAGAGCATGCTATTGGAGGGGAAGTTATTTATTATAAAACAAACTTTGCAAAGGGAAAAAGAAAGACCACGTGCTGGGAGGGAGAAAGACTATTGGAGAGAAGTGAAATCACTGGGAAGAGTCTCTATCGGAAGAAGAGAAAAATCACAAAGAAACTCCATAAATCACAGCTGCATTATTTTTACCTACATTGTCCTTCTTTACGTTATGTCCCTGGCACCAAACAATTCATCATCCCTGCTTCATGCTACGTGCTACAAAAATGGCATTTGGCTCAGCATGTGAATGGGAGATAGCAGTTTAGAAATAACAGCAAAACGTAGAGCCATCTGAATTCTGGAATTTTCTGTGGTGTCCTCCTCACCTCTCACCCACAACTACAAGTGCCTTTGCCTTGCATGGACATAAAAAGGCCGAGAGGAATACTCTGGAAGGGAGGGGCACCTTTTCTTGATACTTAGTGGAGAAACTGAATGTGGGTTAATCTCTGTCTTACATGCCTCTATTTCCGCCCTGCACAAGGTCCCGTAGCCAGAAAACCCAAGATCACCTTCCGCTTCTATTGTAGTGTGTGGGGAGTGTTGAGAGGGTAGGGGGTGGGTGTCTGGTGTTGGTGGGCAGCCCAGAGCTGAGCTATAACACTTCCAAAGCTAACAACCTGGGAGGTGGGAGCAAGGGGGAGGAGAGTGTTTGACAAAGCCTTCAAGGCAAAAATACTGTGAGAAGAAAGCTTTTTAAAGCTATGGATATGTGGCACCCCACTCCCACCCCAAGTCTTTTCAGAACTCATTGAGTGATTAGAGTTTTAGTTCATTATTTGAAAAGGAATACTTAGAAATCACTCTCCAAAGCAGATACTTTAACATCCATGCCTCCACCCTCAGAACTTATTTATACTATAAAGGAAGGACTGATTTGTCCTTTGAGAAATAACTTTTCTATCCATGAATAATTATGGCCAGCATATCCCCAGTGGATCAGGTGTGGGAAGCCACTTGCTGTTTCTCTGCTTGTGGCCAGGACTGAACCAAGGGGCCCCAGCCCTGTCCAGCCTTCCTCCTACCTCCTGGCCTTCACCCAATCAGTTATACTCATCATCAGTTTTCCAGTATTTAATATGTTCCAGAGATTGAGCTAAGTAATGTACATATGAAATCTTGCTTAAAGCTCCCATTTTTAAGGATGAAGAAATTGAGGCTAAGTGACTGGACCAGAATCCACCCTTATAGCGCATCACATAAAACCCTCAACATCGATGGGAGACCTTACCGCTTAGGATGGAAGACCTCACCACCAGGATGGAAGACATGGCCATAAGATTGAAGACTTCGTGACCAGGATGGAAGATCTCCACAGCAGCAAAATGGGAGACCACAATACCAGGATGGAGGACTTCACCACCAGGATGGAAGACCTCACCACCAGGATGGAAGATATCATCAGGATGGAAGATCTCACCACCAAGACAGAGAACCAAACCACCAGGAGAGAAACCCTCATCACCAAGGTGGGGGACCACACCATCAGGATAGAAGACCTCACCATCAGGATGGAAGACCATAGAACCAAGATGGAAGACCACAGCACCAAGATAGAAGATCACAGCACCAGGATGGAAGATCACATCATCAGGATGGAAGACCTCACCACCAGGATGGAAGATCTCACCACCAAGACGGAGAACCACACCACCAGGATAGAAGACCTCCACCACCAGGATGGAGAACCATAGAACCAAGATGGAAGATCACAGCACCAGGATGGAAGATCACATCATCAGGATGGAAGACCTCACCACCAGGATGGAAGATCTCACCACCAAGATGGAGAACCACACCACCAGGATAGAAGACCTCACCACCAAGATGGAGAACCACACCACCAGGTTTGAAGACCTCACCACCAAGACAGAGAACCACACCACCAGGATAGAAGACCTCACCACCAGGATGGAGGACCATAGAACCAAGATGGAAGACCACAGAACCAAGATGGCAGATCATAGCACCAGGATGGAAGATCACATCATCAGGATGGAAAACCTCACCACCAGGATGGAAGATCTCACCACCAAGACAGAGAACCACACCTCCAGGATAGAAGACTTCACCACCAGGATGGAGGACCATAGAACCAAGATGGAAGACCACAGAACCAAGATAGAAGATCACAGCACCAGGACGGAAGATCACATCATCAGGATGGAAGACCTCACCACCAGGATGGAAGATCTCACCACCAAGACGGAGAACCACACCACCAGGATAGAAGACCTCACCACCAAGACGGAGAACCACACCACCAGGATAGAAGACCTCACCACCAGGATGGGGGACCATAGAACCAAGTTGGAAGACCACAGAACCAAGATGGAAGATCGCAGCACCAGGATGGAAGATCACATCATCAGGATGGAAGACCTCACCACCAGGATGGAAGACCTCACCACCAGGATGGAAGATCTCACCACCAAGACGGAGAACCACACCACCAGGATAGAAGACTTCACCACCAGGATGGAGGACCACAGAACCAAGATGGAAGATCGCAGCACCAGGATGGAAGATCACATCCTCAGGATGGAAGACCTCACCACCAGGATGGAAGACCTCACCACCAGGATGGAAGATCTCACCACCAAGACAGAGAACCACACCACCAGGATAGAAGACCTCACCACCAAGATGGAGAGCCACACCACCAGGATAGAAGACCTCACCACCAGGATGGAGGACTGTAGAACCTAGATGGAAGACCATAGCACCAGGATGGAAGATCACATCATCAGGATGGAAGACCACAGCACCAGGATGGAAGACCTCACCACCAAGATGGAAGACCACATCACCAGGATGAAAGATCACATCACTAGGATGGAAGATGAGCAGGGCATCCCACACACAAGGGCATCGCCCACTTGCACCCAGTGGCTTGGAACATTTCCAGGCTGTTACTTTTGGCAATGAAGTCGATAATTGTTCAATAATTGTTTAGCACAGCAGCTGAAAAAGTAGACAGAAGCAAAAGGAGAACCCTAAGCCAGTCTCTCCACTGGGTCAGGGTTGGGATCCTCTTTAATAGCAAGGGCTACCGTGGTCTTCTTGGGGTTCGCCCATCCCAGGCCTAGCAAACACATTTCCTGTTAAGTGGTGTCATGTTGAAGTTTACAATTGCATGGTCTCCCCAGCCTCATGCTCTGCACAGAGGGGAGACAGTGATACCTCAGACAGGAGATTGCTCTTATCACTTTCCTCCCTAAGTGTTCTGCTCAAGATAATAGGTCTGCATGGCTCCCAAAGGTGATTGCAATCGCTCCTGCTCTAAGCGGGCGGGCGGTGCTGATAGAGGTGTCTTGCCTCTGACCCCAATCTCATTCTTTCCAGCAGTTCCTGTCTCACTGGGGAAATTGACTGCTGCCTGGGCCTTTTATCAGGAGGTAGGTAGAACCTCAGTGAAAGCCAGAGGAGGGTGTCATAGGATAGTGTTCCCAGGGAGCCAGCAGAACTAGAGGCAAATGCTACATTTTAAAATCTAGATGCCCTCTCTCTTCCTATAAAGCTCTAGCCCTTGCTTTTGAGCTCTAGGCCTCCTGTCTTGCCACTATCTTGCTTCTGCCCTGGGCCTACCATCCTGGGCCCCTAGATGCTCCCTAGTGTATTTGTAAGGGATCTTCCTTTCTTCTGCCAGTTCTCCAGGAAGAGCTTTGTTTTGTCCTCTGGGCATCACTATGGGAGACTCCCCTGGAGAATGACTGCCCTCCCCGCTCCTTAGTGTTTGAGAACAATCCATCAGCCACCTCCCTTACTACCAGGGTATAACAAGTGTGCTGACACCACCCACCCCCTCCATAGCTGGTTGGGTGGGGCTCTTCTGACACACTCCAAAGGGGCCTCTCTGGGCCCCTTCTCCAGCTGTGCCTTCTCCAGCTGTGCCCTACGAGAGGGCATTTGTGGGGCCAAAAGAACTGCTTACCCTGTGGGCTCCCACTACTACGCACTCCAAGTATGCTGATGCCAACGTTCCCTGCTCAGATGTCCCAACTCCACTTTTGGGGCCTGCCTGGGCCGCCGGCCCAGGGATGTCTTCCTGGGCAGCTTCTGCTGCCTGTGCCTTCACTTCCAGGTGTGAGGGGAGCCGAGGGGGCTGGTGGAGGTGTGGATAGAGCGGCCTTGAGGGCAGAGAGTGCAACGTGGGTGCCTGTGAGCACGCTTGAGAGGCAGGAACAGCCAAGTGTCGGACAAGAGCCCAGATTGGGAGCCAGAGAGAAGGAGAAGGGGAAAAGTCTAAATCTGAACCTGACTTTCCAAGTCATTTGTAATCGAGACTTAACTCACACACCATAAAATTCACCCCTTTGAAGTGAACCATTCGATAATTTTTAGTATATTCACAAGATTGAACAATCATAATCATTATCTAATTCCAGAACATTTTATCACACCCAAAAGAGACACCATACTTATTAGTAGTCATCTTCCTGGCATTCATTCTGTCTCTACAGATTTGCCTAATCTGGACACTTTATATCAACAGAATTATACAAGATGCAGTCTTTTGTGCTGATTTCTTTCACTTAGCATGTTTTCAAGGTGCATTCATGTATCAATACACAATAGAAGCTGAAGAATATCCCATTTTACCACATTTTAAAATCCAATCTTCAGTTCTCTTTTTATGGGCAGTAGTTTGCTCCATGTTTTTGTTATTGCGAACAATTAAAAGAGGACTGGATAAAAAAAATTGTGGTACATATACATGATGGAATATTACACAGTCATAAAGAAGGACAAAATTATGAACTTCACAGCAACTTGGATGGACTTAGGGTCTATATTACTAAGTGATCTCTTACAGGAACAAAGACCTAAGTATCGCATGTTCTCACTCATAAGTGGACCTTGAACAATTATCGTAATACTATAAGAAAAGGATTGTTAGTAGTGGGAAACTGTTGGGGGGAGCAGAATTGGCAGTAGGGGGATTCTGCTGGGGGAGGGGAGGCACACCTCATCAACAAGGGCACCTGCATAATGAACATTTGTTTACTTAACCCTGAATTGTACCCCACATCTTTAAAATAAAAGATTAAAAAGTAAATTTTAAAAATCCAGTCATCAGTTGATGGACATTTAGGTTATTGTCATTTTTGGCAATTATGAATATATGGTTATTATGAACTTTCATGAGTTTTTATGGGGACATAAGCTTTCAGTTCTCTTGGGGTATATGCCTAGCAATGGAATGGCTGGGTCATGGGATTTTATTTTAACTTTTGATGAACTGTCAGACTCTTTTCCAAAGTAACTTCACCATTTGACATTCCTACCAGCAACGTATGGAATATCTAGTTTCTCTATATCCTGGCCAACCCTTGTTATTGTCTGTCATTTTGATTGAAACCATCCTATTGACTATGCAATGGTATTTTATTATGGTTTTTTTGCATTTCTTAATGACTAATGACATCATTTCATGTGGTTTTTTGGTAATTTGTATATTTTTTGTAGAAGTATTTATTCCAATCCTTTACCTATTAAAAAATTTTGATTTCCTCTGAAAACTGGAACAAGACAAGGATGCTCACTCTTACCCCTCTTGTTCAACATAGTTTTGCAAGTTCTAACTAGAGCAATCAGAGAAGAGAAGGTGATTGGGGTATCCAAATAGGAAAAGAGGAAATCAAGTTATTCCTCATTGCAGATGACATAATTCTATACCTAGAAAACCCAAGAGAATCTGTCAAAAACCTCCTTGCACTGATAAAGGACTTTGGCAAAGTCTTGGGGTATAAAATAAATGTGCAAAAGACAATCGCATTTCTGTATACCAATAATAGACAAACAGAAACCCAAATAAAAAGCACAATCCCATTCACAATAGCCACAAAAAAAGAAATTCCTTGACATCTTCCTAACCAGAGAAGTGAAAGACCGTTACAATGAAAACTACAAAACACTGCTCAGAGAAATCAAAGATGACCCAAACAAGTGGAAAAATATCCCATGCTCATGGATTGAAAGAATCAACATTGTTAAGATGTCCATTCTCCCTAAGGCATCTACAGATTTAATGCAATACCTATCAAATTACGAGCAACATTCTTCTCAGACCTAGAAACAACAATTCAGGAATTCATATGGAAACATAAACGATCATAAATAACCAAAACAATCCTCAGCAAAAAACAAAAAACAACAACAACAAAAAACAGGAGATATCACACTCCCAGACTTTAAACTTTATTATAAAGCCACAATAATCAAAACAGCCTGGTATTGGTACAAGAACAGGCATATAGGCCAATGGAATAGAATTGAGATGGCAGAAGCAAAACCTCAATTTCTCAACCAATTCATCTTCGACAAAGACTCCACCACCAATCACTGGGGAGAGGAGAATTTATTCAGTAAATGGTGCTGGGAAAACTGGCTGACCACATGCAGAAGATTGAAAGAGGACCCCTACCTATCCCCATACACAAAAATCAACTCTAAATGAATCAGAGACCTAAATGCAAAACCTCAAACTATAAGAAGCTTAGAAAATGCAGGAGACACCCTTATGGAAATTGCAACTGGCAACCAATTCCTGATCAAACCCCCAAGTGCCATGCCATAAAGATAGACAAATGGGACCTCATCAAACTGATAAACTTCTGCAAAGCCATAGAAAACATCAAGAGAGCAGGGAGACAACCCACAGACTAGAAAATAACATTTGCAAACTCTATGTCTGACAAAGGCCTAACATTTAGGATCTGCAAGGAACTCAAACATGCCAAAAAGAAAAAAACAAACAGCCCCATTACAAAGTGGGCAAAAGATATGAACAGACAGTTCTCAAAAGAAGACCTATGAGCAGCCAACAGATACATGAAAAAATGTTCAGCCTCACTAGTCATCAAGGAAATGCAAATTAAAACTACACTGAGATACCACCTAACTCCAGTCAGAACGACCATCAACAATAACTCAAAAAAATAACAGATGCTGGAGAAGATGTGATGAAAAGCGAACACTTCTATGCCGTTGGTGGGAGTGTAAACTAGTACAACTTCTATGGAAAACAGAGTGGAGATTCCTACAAGATCTAAAAATTGACCTTCCATACAACCCAGCAATTCTGCTTCTGGAAATATACCCAGAAGAACTCATCATTCTATAAAAAAGATACCTGCACACGTATGTTTGTCACGGCATTGCTCACAATAGCAAGAACATGGAACCAACCATGTTGCCCATCAAAAGGGGACTGGCTAAAAAAAAATGTGGTACATATACACAACGGAATATTATGCAGTCATAAAGAATAACAAAATTATGGACTTTGCAGCAACCACTACTGCCAATCCTTCCCACCTCCCCACACCCCACAGTTTCCCGTTACTGTCAATCCTTTTCTTATAGAATTACAATAGTTGTTCAAGGTCCACTTTTGAGTGAGAACATGTGATACTCAATTCTTTGTTTCTATGATAGATCACTCAGTATTATAGACTCTAAGTCCATCCACTCTTTTGATGGTATCCTTTGAAGCACAACATTTTAAAATTCTGTTAATGTCCAGTTTATCTGTTTTTATCTTTCATTGCTTATGTTTTTGGTATCACATCTGAGAAACCATTGCTTGATCTAAGGTTATGCCTATGTTTTCTTCTATGCCATGCCATTGTGAAAGAATAATTCCCAAGACTGGAGAGAACACATATTTATTTTTCAGTTTGTTGACTGAATTTAAAAATTCTAAACATTTTTACATACGGTATATGACCTTCCATTTGTCTCATGCCCTGCGAAGTTCACAGCAGATCTTGAAGCTGAGAAGCAGAATGGACCGTGCTGTTCCGAAGTGATGGCTGTGATACATTTGCTTTCTGACTGGCTAGTTCTCACATATTCTGCCTGTGCATTTTCTGCCTGTGAGATTCCTCACCCATACTTGTCTGAGCCCCAGTGGGTAGCTTCTTCTCCTAACCATCATCATGTCTTCTATTTTTTAATTTTGTTTTTCTTTATGGCTGCATAATATTCCATTGTGTAAAATATGTACTACATTTTTTGAAATTCAGTCCTCTTTTGATGGGCACCACGGTTGGTTCCATGTTCTTGCTGTTGTGAACAATGCCGCAATGAACATATGCGTGCAGGTATCTTTTTTATAGGAGTCTCACTCTGTCGCCCAGACTGAAGTGCCGTGGCACACTCCCGGCCACCGCAGCCTCGACCTGCTGGGCTCCGGTGATCTTTCCGCCTCAGCCTTCCGAGTAGCCGGAACTACAGGCGCGAGCTACCACGCCCGGCTCATTTCTTATTTATTGTAGAGATGAGGTCTCGCCAAGTTGCCCAGGCGAGTCTCGAACCTCGGGCTCAGGCAATCCACTCACCTCGGCCTCCCAAAGTGCTGGGATTACAGGCTGAGCCACTGAGCCGGCTCATCATGTCTTCTAAGGTTTACAATAGCTATTTAAAATTTTAAAACCGAATGTGCTTGAATCGCACTTACACTTTACATTCTAATTTAGGCAGCCCTGATTTTGACACAAACACGAGGATTCCTTTTTAGATCGGTAGCACCTCTTCCTCAAGGCATCCACTGAGGAGAATGCAGAGGAGCCGCAACTGTAGTGTTGTCTGGAATGCCTGCCACCTGGAGAACTTTGGAACCCCAGACCGAGGTCCAGAGTCGCAGACAGGCTAAGTTGCAGAGAGGTAAAGTGAGTCACAAAGTAGAAAAGTGACTCTCTTGCATAGACATGGGTAGCAGGAATTAGACTCCGAGCAGAGGCAGAGTTGGAGCCACCAGCCCAGTGCAGACTTGGGTTGAGAAAGAGCCTTTCTTGTGCGGCTGTGCCTTCAGCTCTGGTGTCTCCACATCTTTCTCTTAAGCTGTGAGCCTTGTCCTGTGCCTGCTGTCTCCTGTCTCAGCCAAGCCTTGACTGCTGCTTCCTTCACAGTGTTGCCGACCAGCCCCCAGTGCTTCCTATTTACACTCATACTCCCATCTCTCCTTTTATCTACGGTCGCATAAAACCAGGGAGAGGCCAGACAGTCTTCTATCACCAACTTGGCGCCCAGGTGGGCAGGTGAGGATAGGTGCCTGACATTCTCAGGCCTGTTTCAGTCCACTGCCTGGTGAAAAGATATCAGTCACAGCACCTCATTGCTCCTTGGCCCTTGGCCCATTTCCTGTTGTCTGTGGAGACTGCAAAGGCAGCGAGTGGACGGGCACGATGGCAGTGCTATTCACGGCAGAGTGATGACTGGTGCCATGTGCGGCCAAGTTCATCGACCTCGCCCATGGGCTGGATCCTCCGAACTGAGGCTGGAGACCCAGTGGCTGCTCATCCTCAGCCAGGGTCTTCAAAGTGCACACTGTTTGTGCATAGGATTTTTCCAGATATAAATGAGTCCTGGATCAGTACAATGATGGATTTTAGTTTGGCTGCATTTGGCCTTTGGAAGCAATTACTTAGTTGTAGCGTCTAGACTGCCAGATGCAGATGAAGAGGGGGTTTGCATTCTAAGAATTGTAACACCCCACCCTGTTGGGTCAATTATTCAATTATGAAGAATTTATTGTTAGGAATTGCCAAGCATACGCCACGGGAAATACAGGCAGACGTTTACATGGTCTGGTCAGTGCAGGTAGCTCTTGGCGACTGCCAACCCAAATGCCAGTTTCCAAGCTGGACACTCAGAGGAGCTTGATTCCAGCTAGCTGAAGAGTTGAAAGCATGGAGAAATGCAAAATCCCGGTGTACTATGGAAGGAGTGGTTTCAGATCCCCAAACCTCCAGCGAATGCAGACAATGCCCTCCTTGGCCCAGCCCGCCCTGCCGTGGGTGGACTCACCACTCTTTTTCTCCACCAGCAAAACAGACCATTTATTTTAAGGTAGATAAAGCTCTTGGAAGGGAAGTGGCAGTGCTGGATTATAAAGCATAATTTTTCCAGTGGTAAATATCTCAGAGTCAGCACTCTAAATAGTTTAGCTGCAGAGTGGTATAGTCTATCAACAAACTGATTTTTTTCCCATTTAAGCACAGAAAAAAAAATCTTTTCTGATTATTGTTCCATTCAATGTGTCCCTCCAAACTCTGGCCTTCAGAGTATAGAGTTCTTCCTACTTTTTCCCTAGGAGTATTAACATTAAACTGGAACTAAAGTACAGCTCAGAAAGTATAAAACTACTGCTTCAAGACAGGGGTCCAAAAGTACAGGGAACAGGTATCATTTTTAGAATCACAAAATGGAGATTGATACTTGGTACACAAGATGCTACACTGAGTATGTTTGTCTAGTACCCATTGCCAAGACATCATCTCTGAAGGGGGCTTTTTTACATATTTATTTTTAGTTTTTATTTATTGATGTCTTAGAGATGGGCGCTTACTGAATTGCCCAGGCTGGAGTTCAGTACGACGATCATAGCACAGTGTAGCCTTGATTCCCTGGACGCGAGCAGTCCTCCCACCTCAGCCTCTCAAGTAACTGCAGGACTTGAGACTGGGACTGCAGGTATGTGCCACCAAGCCCAACTAATTAAAAAAAAATTTTTTTTGTAGAGACAGGATCTCGCTATACTGCCCTAGCTGGTCTCAAACTCATGACCTCAAGCAATCCTCCTGCCCTGAGTTCCCAAAGCACTGGGATCACAGGCGTGAGCCACTGCATTCAGTCAAGAGTGCCCTTTATAATGTACAAAACCCTGGGTAGGACATGTGTCACCAGTCTACCCATCACCTCCTGGAACCACTACTCCATCTCCTGGGGTATTTCCTCCTCAACTCCACTGTGAGGGCCCTACGGGGCAGCCACACTTTACAGCTCCTGTCCCTCTGGTCACCGTTGGTTGGGTCAAGGTTGGTCACCTGCATAAAGACAGGCCCATCAGAGGCCTTCCCTAAGATTCTGTTAAGCAGAGAAAGAGCCAGTCTCCTCTGTGGGTGACACAGGAGATGTGAAAGTCGGGAGGTGTCACTGGCTTTGGTCTCAGGCAGGTGAAGGAAGTTAGTCTCCAGAGAGAGAGATGAAACCTCCAAGGAGAGAGGTAAGCAATGAAGAGAAACTCTGTAGCCCTCAAGCCCCTGGTTCCTGGACCTCTTGGAAATGATGAACTTGTGTTTCATATTCTTTTTTTTTTTTTTAGTGCACCCCCTTCCTTCAATTAACTGATCTGAAATCCTCCAGCACCCTCATCCAAAAATTCTACATGTTGCCTCAAAGTGGAAGCCTTGTTTTTCAAAACCAAAATAGCTTTGATCACTTCGCACATATTATCTCATACTAATCTCCCAACAGTCCTGTGGGGTGGGCACTGTCACCTCAATTCTAGAAATAATAAAAACGATGCCCAGGGAGATTAAGTTAGACTAGTCTCTTCCAAACTAATGTAGCTCTTATCAGGCAAAATCAGGATCCCACCCAGTCTTGACACTTCAGACCCAGGGTGGAGAAAAAAACAAACACACAAACAAAAAAAAGTATGAACTTCCCACTCTGTCAGGAGAAGACCCACTGACTACAGATTGCATGGCTCTGTCCTTGGTACTCTCATCTGTGACAGTCGGGCAGGCTTGGGCTGGAACGCCGTGAGAATGGCGCAATTATAACAGGGAAGCTCGATTCCCTTAGCATGCGTCTCTATCAGCCTTATTTGCCGAATGTTCTCCCCAGCCCCTGCCACTACCGCTTCGGTTTTAATTCATCAGCTCAGCTGCAGATGGTGTCATCCGCCGGGATTTTACTGGTTATTATAACTATCGCCAGCGTTCTCACCCAGGAGCGTGCTCCAGCTGACTTAGACTCTGGATGAATTAGACGCTCTCCATCCACTACCACCTCCCCAGGCCAGAGCCTTCCCAAGACCCTGATCTGGAGTTTCAAACTCGGCCAGAGGTTCTCAGTATTGTATTCTATTCCAACAATGCTGCAGGAGTGATCAACCCGCAGCTGCATGGACATCAGCTGACCGGCTACTCCCATCTGTCCCTGCCCCTTCTCGCCCTGCAGGGAGCAGCCATGGCTTCAGCAGTCTTGTTCTCACCATGGCCCCACAGTAATTAAAAAGAAACACCTGGGGACAGTGGCAAAGCCCAACTCTGCAGGCAATGAGACCATTAGAAGGAGCTGGTCCATTCTTGGTGCTGCTCTCGTTCCTCCTTCCTTCCGCCTAGGAACATGGCTCGAGACCTAAATAAGCCTGGCCGGCTTTGTTATTTCTGGCGCTTCACAGCCAGCAATTAGGACCGATAGGGCTGAGCCCAGGACAATGAAAATCAGGATTCTGTACAGATCATTTTCCGCTTTTACTACACTCTATGTGGGGAAAACCAGGATTAACTGTTAATATTCAAGCAAAGAAGATAGTTTTGTTTTTTTAAAAAGGAACTTTTGTGCCATTACATCATCTCAGTTCCCTGACCTTCCATACATGAACCTCGACAAAGGGTAACACCTGGGCAGTCTGACCCCAGTTTTACAGGTGTGTACTCCAGGACTTGCATCCAGAGTAAGTTAGCAGGAAAGGCAATCGCAGGAACCATGTCCCTTAGTCAAGGACTTTTGTCCACTCCTAGATGTGTCTGTGTCTCTATGTCTCTGTCTATGCCTGCCTGTCTTCAGATAAAAGATGTCCTGGTGAACAGCCAAGTTAAATGATTCAGATCTGAGGCTCCCACTGGGTCTATTATGTCCAACCCAACAGCAAGCTAATAGTTTTTATTTTGAACACAACCTCAAAGTTTTCCACATAGTCATGTAGTTGAATATGTCTGGACAAATGATAATTGTCCAGCAAAGAGTCATATTTTTAATCCCCAGCTCTACTCAGAAGAAACGGAATGGAACAGCCATCTGATGCCAAAATACAAAGCCATGCTGCCTCAAGACAGGAAGTCCAGAAGACAGGCCACCGCGTTTTACGGTGACTCTCCAAGACCATTTACAACGTAAATGATCTACAGAAAGTCCAAGAACCAAAGGCCTGTGCTTTTAATACAAGTAAACAAAGAATAATTGTATCTGAACACCCTCGAAGATCCCACTGAGCTCTTCCGACTTCAGTGATCTGACACACCCTTCAAAACTTCCATCTTTAAACATTCCTGGAAGAATAATGAGACCCCAAATTTCTAAAGTATGCACGTCCTTTTTTGCCTTAGAGGATCTTCAGTCAAACCTCAGTTGCACGGAAATATGAAGTAGGGCGATAAGGCAGGTGGTCTGCTATAAAAGGCCACCAAGAATGAGGAGTAACAATACCAGCTACGTTGACTGAGTACTCATTTTGTGCCATGTCTTGTGTTACAGTGGGTATTTTATACGTAGAATTTATGCAATCAACTCTGTAACTCTCTGAGATAATTACCATCATCCTCATATGTCGGGTAAGGCACTCAATGAGGAATCTGAAATGACATTCGTTCTATAGGAGAGACGATTCTCAAGGTTGAGCTGCAATTTTTTAAAAAAGCAATGATGTGAAGTATCAAAATATGCACAGAGTCAACTGAATCTTGAGTTGAGGCTAGACACCCTGGAAGTTTCCAAGAAATAGCAGACAGGAGCTCTGCTTTCAGGAATGTGCAGCTCTGAGGATGAGCTTTGCCTACAGATAGTTTGTATAGACAAGTCCTGTAGACCATTTCCACCAACCTATGAAGAATTTAGATTGATAATTGTCCTGCGATTCCTTAGTGTCTCTTCTCAGTGGCAGATGTTTAAATGAACACAAAATAAGTCAAAGCCTGCAACGCTGCCCACAATTAAGTGCGAGCATGAGCAATCTAGGGCATAGGCATAGATGGAGTTCATAGCGGAGTATGTAGACCAGAAAGGTAGGGAGGAGAAGACTGAACTTTCTGTGGGATCTGAAAAATGGACAGGAGGTGAAAAACAAACATGCAGGAGAAGAGGGCAGGAGTATCATGAGTATCGGGGCGGTGAGTTTGGAGGAGTGGGAATGAAACTGACCAGAGCTCGGAGGTACCTGGGGTGAGGCTAGAGAGGGCTAGTCAGGGAGGCGTGAAGTGGGGAGGGACTAGCTCTGGCATTTCCCAGATTCCTCTACAAATCAGTCTGCAGGAGTAAGGCAGCTAGTCAACAGTGGGCAGCCGATCTGGCAGCCCTTGCCTCCTAACATTGTTCTCTGGGAACATTTTCCTTCTGGGCTGTGGCTGTGATCTGGGCAAGATGAAACCAGTGTCAGCTCCCTTTATCTTTGTAAGAAAGAGCTGATCCCTTAAGGAGATGGCTTAGAATTTCTTGGCTCTTTTTTTAAAATTATTTTTAAGATGTGGGGTACAATTCAGGGTTAGGTATAGAAATGCTCTTGGTTCTTGAAAAGAGACTTGGTTGGAAGGTATAATTGGAGAAGAGAGTCTGGGAAAACAAATCAACCGACCAAGCCAAGCAACCAATACTCATAACAGTCATTTCAAGCATTAAAATTCAATGACACAAAACTGCAAATCCCCTAGTGTTTTGGAATTTGGATTATCCTTCACCTGCCCACATTAGCTGCTCCACTGATGGCTTGGTATCCCATTCATGCTTTCTGCTTTGTATCCACTGTGTGCTTCCCAGCATCCAGCAGGCCTTGATCTCTAAGCCAAGCAGGCCCTGGTTGCTAGCGGGAAATTGCCTCACGCATGATAGTGTTCTGAATCCCATAGGCCACTTCTCTACACTTCACTGCAATGCCACCATCACCAAGTGCTCATGGAGGTGTTCCACTGAGTGTGCAAGACACTTTCCAGGCAAAAGCTGCATCCTCTTATCCTATGTCACACTCAAGGAGGGATGGAAGCCGGGTCGGGGGCTCAGCCTGTCATCCCGCGCTTTGGGAGGCCGAGGTGAGTGGCTGGCCTGAGCCCGCGGGTTCGAGACCCGCCTGGGCAACTTGGTGAGCCCTCATCTCTAAAATAAATCAAAAAATCAGCCGGGCGTGGTAGTGCGCGCCTGTAGTTCCGGCTACTCAGAAGGCTGAGGCGGAGGGATCGCCGGAGCCCAGCGGGTCCAGGCTGCGGTGGCCGGGAGCGGCCACTGCACTCCGGTCTGGGCGACAGAGTGAGACTCCAACTCAAAAAAAACAAAAGGAGGGAGGGGGCTGTTGGAGAACACTGTCTGTCCTACACAATCGGGTGGCCAGGAGCAGCGATTGGAGGTGAAATGGGGCAAAAAAGCCAAATGCGACATCTATGTACCACTGCACTGGAGAAGGAGGGTGCCCCTTGGCGTCAGAGGAAGGCTGGGAACAGAGGAAGTCAAAATGTACAGCATTTTCGAATGGTATTTTATCCTCCACAAATTCTGGAACTCATAAGGCACAGTCGTGTGGGAAATGGTTGATGGATTTAGAGACAGCGTTTTCATATAATCCAGAGGAAGATACTCCAAAGAATGGAAATGCAACAACTGGGTACACAGGAAACATCAATCACTTTTGGTTTTGAGAAGAATTTAGTTCCCTGGGAAAATTATCAATAAATATGTATATTTGTTTTGGGAAGAATTTGTAGAACTGCATAGACATGGTCTCATAGGATGACTCACAACTCGCATCAAAGAAATCTGTACCAAGCTGGTATTTTGACTCATACTTTATAGTTAGAGATACTGAACTTAAAGAACTTACAGCAGAATTTGTGACAAATTAAGAGAAAAGCTGGCACTTTCTGTCTCTCCTTATAGTGCAATTGTCTAGACTGGTATTTCTATAGTTTTAAAGCTCATAAATGTATTCTCTTTTACATATAAATATATGTCTAAATATGCGTAAACACAGATATTGCCTACATATATATTCATGATTTTTTCTGAGGGCTGTCCCTTCTGCTAGAGGTGTCTCTTGTCATACTGTGTGTCATGTCATGACGTAGAATGGGGGAAGAACTGGTGTCTAGGAAGACCTGCTTCAAATATAACAATTTGCTTATAGATTATATGCAAGCATGACTTTATATAATCTTGTCATATTTCCCTTTAAACACTAGATTTATTAACTGATAGATAGCTTTTCTAAAATATACACTACCCCTTCATTCCTTGTTTGGTAAACTTTTATTTCTGGATGGTGGAATAATCTAAAAGTGAGGTCATATCTGTCCACTGAGGTGAAATAGTCTGATGGCTCTCCTTGCTTCTTCTTCAAATACTTATCAGCTTCTCCCTTTTCTTGGGCATCATTCAGTGCTAAGGGAGGAGAATAAGCATGCTAGGACACCAGAAGGCTTAAGCTTGGAGTAGAATATTGCTGCTGGGTGAGTGGGGCCGGTTGTACCAGTGTCTCCTTCTTCCCCACCATAAACAAAGTAGGGCACGTGTAGAGGTGCTGGTCTTGCCAGGCAATGCTTCACCTGTACCCAGGGCCATGCTGACACTATCTGCTTCAGCCATGCAGGACGTGAGGACCCTGGGGCCCGTGGTGTGACTTGGCTCAAAGGCAAGAGACACACACGCAGACTGCTATGGACCAAGGCTTCACTCTGGGTGATGCTGGCCACAAAGTTCCATCCCCTTCAAAAGAAGAAACCCTGGGGATAGATACATTTCTACTCTAAATTCCAAAGTCGACAACACAGGAAGTCATCATGTGATATAATATGACAACACTCCTAGATTTTTTTTCTCTTGAATTGTATTCATGTGCTGCCTTTTTCAAAACAAGATTGGAGATAAGCATTCCTAGACTTAGTATCTTAAAATACATCATGATAATACAGAAATCTTATTTCTATAGCCTGACCCGTCACTCATGACCATGCCCTCTGTTCTGAAGAATCTCAGATGCAGAGACTCTTTTGGTGGTTTATGGTAAAGACCCGGATGTATTGGGGTATAAAGCTTCCTATATGGAGTAGTGAGTAGTTAAAACCCGCCTGCTTACCTCGCCTAAGCAACCAGTCACTGAGAGCACAGCTCTTGGTGTGGGGACACAGTGATGATGGGGCAAGAGCCCTGCCAGTGGTTGGAGAGAAAGACAGAGACGGTTCTGCAGCACAGCTCGGTCTGTGACACATGAAGAGACAGTGTGCCACGGAGGTGAAGAACATTCTGTCCAGTCCCCACCAACATCTGTGCTGGCCTCACCTCCGTGGGGACCAACCCCATGGCCCATGGCATTATTAGTTTCCCTGCACTTTCCTCTCCATGCCTGTAATATTGGGAGGGAGGTATCCATCATAATACACGTTGCAGGATGTTCCCATAAGAGTTCACTGAACTGATTCACACAGACTGATTCATGAGTGTGTAACAAGCCCTCCATGAGTGTTTGGGCCAACTGGTGTTCTGTGTCTGAAGGTCTGTTTGCAAGATGCTATGCACAGTAGAAAAGCTGGGTGCTGGGACTGTAGTATACACGTGCATGACTCTGTAGCTCTTTTCTAACATCTATAGTCCTTGTGGTGCACCTTAAATGTCACATTTGGTGAATATCAAAATTCTCCCAAGGATTTCTCCTAATTGCTGAGCTCGGGGTAGGGTAGTGTTTTCATTTGTTTTCTGTTTGCTTATAACAGGATACCTGAAACTGTGTCATTTACTCAGAAAATATATTCTTTTCTTTTTTTACAATTATGGAGACTGAGAGGTCCTACGTCAAGGGACCACATCTACTGAGAGCCTCCTTTTTTTTTTTTTGAGTTGGAGTCTCACTCTGTCGCCCAGACTGGAGTGCAGTGGCCACTCCCGGCCACCGCAGCCTCAACCCGCTGGAGTCGCTGAAACTACAGGCGTGCGCTACCACGCCCGGTTCATTTTTGATTTATTGTAGAGATGAGGTCTTGCCAACCTGCCCAGGTGGGTCTCGAACCCGCGGACTCAGGCAATCCACTCACCTCGGCCTCCCAAAGCGCTGGGATTACAGGCTGAGCCACCGAGCCCAGCCTGAGAGTCTTCTTGCTTGTGGAGACCCTCTGCTGCGTCCCGAGGCATGATGCAGGGGCTGAGCTTGCTACTCAGGACTCTCTTCCTCTTCTTATAAAGTCACTAGTTACCGCGTCCCACCATAGCCTACTAATCCACACATGGATCAATCCATTTACGTAGGCAGAGCCCTCCTGACCCAATCACCTCCGAAGGACCCCGCCTCTCAACACTGCCACATTGGGTATCACGTTTCAGCATAAGATTTGAAGGGGACAAATGTTCAAACCACCGCGATGGAAGTAAGGTGTGATGAGACTGGCTCCCTCTGCCTCTGGGACCCCACCTCCCTTGCAGTTTCTTCAACATAACAGATGAACACCTTTTGTTGTCAACCACCGTCATCACCACACAGCAACAAAAATCCATGTGGTTAGTAGGCTTTAGGAAGGCTTGGGGGCTGGAAGGGGGTGCCCTCCTGCAGGGCTCAGCTCTCTGACGTCTTGCTGAGTCACACTCTGTCTCTCTCCCATCCCCACGCCCCACCCCTCCTTCCCATGCTGTCTCTAGATCTCTGACTTCTACTGGCTTTATTGGCAGAATAGATTTCCTTGGAGGAATTCTCCTGATATTCTGTCTCCATAGAAGCCCCTGAAGGACACAGGTGTGCATTTTATATATATGCTTGATAGTAAAGGACCTGACATTCCAAAATATACCACATTGGCATATTGGTTATTTCGAGGTGAAAACATTGGAGACATTGTCATTTCACAAAGGGCGAGCTGACCTGTCTTTTCCTGCATGCAGTATGTCATGAAGATTCCTCTGGGAGGCTACTCACCCTACCACAGCGAGGAAACAGTCCTCATCACCAAAGACTGGGAATCGTGGGCTGCAATGGACCCTAATGTATATACTTAACAAAGTATCTTCCACTAGTTTTACACCCCCACATATCCCTAATGGCTTCTGTAGAAAATTGACTGCCCCAGCTTTATTTTCTTTGTCCTGTCACTTCTCCTCAAATGTATCCTTCTTTCTTTAAAAACTATAAAAGAATCTTGCTTTGGTCACGTCTTCAGGCTTCCCTCTCTTGTGAAGATCCCCGTGTAAGTATAAAACTAATAGGAGAGCGACTCCCCCAGGAAAAATTGGAATTATTTTTTGGAGGGCAAACCTCTGGAAGTGTGCTTGGCATTCGTTCCTCCAGAGCAAACCTTCAACCAAAGTTTTTATCTGGAAGAAACGTCCCGAGTTGTGGCAAACAGGTGGCTGGTTGACGGGTTCTTCCACCTGGACAAGGCACCTGCCCACGCCACAGTGAGTGTTCTGCAGTTTTTGACCAGAACCGGCGTGACTCCTGTGCCCTATACTCCCTAGTTCCCTGACAGTGCCCTAACCGACTTTTTTTGGGTTTCCCTGAATGAGAAAAGTTCTCAGAGGGAAATGTTTTGCTGAGGGGGAAGAGGTAAAACAAGAAACGCAAAAGCACTAAAAGGCACCAGAACTGATGAGTTCAAGAACTGTTTTAAGCAGTGGAAAAAGCATCTTGATAGGTGTTTTGCATCACACAGAGAGTACTCTGAAGGTGACTGAAGTTTAAACGTGTAAGAATACATACACATTTTCTAAATATATAAATTCCAGGTTTGTTGGGTCCCCCTTCATAAATGTGTGTGTGTGTTTCTCTGTGAATCTGCCTGGTGCCAATTTGTTTTCTAGATCCAGACAGAGAGTGCACCGAGAACTTAAGGGGGAGGCAGTTGGAGATGAGTCTGGCTCCCCTAAACAGCATGTAGGCCCCATAAGTTGGCCGCACTCAGTATGCACCCTTGTTGAGCAAATTCTTCCCCTCTTTGAAGCCCTGTGCACAGAAAGAACTCCAGGCACTATACCTACCTTCCTGGGAGTTTATAATAGAATGTTGCACTTCTGTTGAGCTCTAGAATTGCCTCATAGATCCCACTGACCCAAACGTCTTGTAAAGTACGATTGACAAATAAGAAAGCACCAACGGCCACACTACAGACGCCTCCCCCAGGGACACTGTGAGGTTAGCACAGACCCTCCACTGGCCCAGAGGACCTGGAGACGCTCTGTACTCTGGTGACACTTAGGACGCAACTAAAGCACGGTGCAGACCCTCCTCTGGTGTCTAAGCAAGCTGTCTCTCTTCTCTGTGGTTCTGGTTTCAGTGCCCGTGCTTGCGGGTAGAAACGTCAATCACCGACCACCCCCAAGCCTGCTGGGGAGAAGGGGCCTCCCACAGCATCTGCTGAACAGTTGGCGAAGCAGCCATGTCTCACCACCCCTCCCTTCCTCCACGGCTGGCTTGCCAGGGCTTTGCCCCTCCCTGGCTGCCCATACCGTGGCCCAGCAGCGCAAGAGGCAATCTCTTGGACATGTGCGCGAGACACACCCAGCAAAGGAGGAGCAGGAGCCTGGCAGCTGCAGGGGCGAAAGCTGAGCGCTTTGAAGTAGAGAGAGGACAGGAGGGCCCGGGAAGGGCTGGGCGCCAGGCAGCTACAGGGCAGAGGAAGCCTGTCGGGAGGCAAGTGGAGGGAGCAGCAGGAGGACTGACGCAGGAAAACCCTGGCAGGAGAGAACAAGGAGAGGAAGGGGCTGGTCCCACCCCATGCCCGTCCTTCTGTTCAAGCCCTTTGTCAACAGGTGGACAGAGGTCACTTATCCGAGACATCCCCACAGAACAAGAAGCGATGCTCTTCCTCCTTTACAGCAATCTGCTTTCCGCACCACGAAAGTTCCTCGAAACGGGGAGCTTGACAACCCCACCCAACGAGGAGACGCTTGTCCTCAGGGAGACCGAGTGTCTCGGTCCCACGGTGAAGGAAACAGAATCCGGGCCTGTGTTTTTTCCCTGAACCACCCAGCCTCTCGGGCTTCACCAAAGCGTCCTCCCTTCCAGGCGCCCAGCATTCGGCCATTCCTTGCTCCATCCAAAGAGACAAGCCGTGAGTGGCTGGCAAGACGACCGGCTGTGTTGCCAGGCCAGGGCAACCAGACAAGCACAGACCGGCCTGTCCGCGAGGCCTAGGCGGGCCCAGGGAGGCAGGGTTTCGGTGGCCCTCCGGTCGGGCAAATCAAGCCCACCAGAATGAGGTGCTTCTCCCCGGCGCAGCCGGGCTCAGCGTCGGGCGGAAATGCTCACCCTTCCTGAGGGCCGCCTTCTGGGTGGATTTCGGAACAGCCCGGCCCAGAGGCCCCAGGGCAAACGTGTGTGTGTGTGTCAAACGTGTGTGTGTGTGTGTGTCAAACGTGTGTGTGTGTGTCAAACGTGTGTGTGTGTGTGCGTGTGTGTGTGTGTGGCTCTGGCAGGGAGGCCCGGAAGAGATGGAGGGTGGAGCTGCAGGCCAGAAGGGCAAGCCACTGAGGACAAGGCTGGAGACAGGAGGAAGGGGGATGGGCAGATGATGGGAGAATGGAGGAAGAAGGGGAGGAACAGAAGGAGAAGAAGGGAGGAGGAGAAGAAAAGCTGGGGGGAGAAGGAAAGGAAAAGGGGGGGAAGGGGAGGAGGGGCGGGCAGCTGAGCAAGAGCAAGCAAAGAGGGAGCAGGGGAGTGAGACCCCGGACAGAGGGACGCTCCAGGGGAACACGTCTGGGCCGTCTGGCCTCTGTCACCGTGTCCTTGTGCCTTATCTCCTCTGTCATTTCTGCTCCTCTCGGGAGGTAACCCAGGAACTCTGTTAGGAGGACTTCACCCGGGCTTCCCCAGGGAAGCGAAAGATCTTCCAGGGGAACCTCAGTGCAGGGTCTCTGCAGCAAACAGACCACCGTGTGGCCTCCAGCTCCTGGGTGGGCGTGCCTGAGTCGGCCCAGCCAAGCCAGGAGCGCTGCGATGAGGGTCTGTCGATCAGTGATGGCGATGTGGAAAGCTCACAAAGTTGCTTCTCTCACCCCGACCCACAAGGTATGACTTGAAGGAAACCCAGCCTCTCCCCCTGCTCACGGCCCTCCCTTTTCGTCTTAAAAAAGCGGAGGAGCATTGTGGTTCTCTTCCAGGACTGCTGAATGCCACACCAACCCTGCACATTTAAATGTGTAACGCTTCCTCTGTCATTTGCATCTTAATGTTCCAAACCAACAATCATGAAGCCTTGTGTGAAAAAATAAAGAAGGCTTTAGAGAAATTTGGGCTAATTCTAAACCTTGATGAATTACACCTAACTATAGAAGCTTCGTGATGAGGCTTTTAAAAAAAATACTGAGATCAATTTACTGCTGAGAAAGGTGCCAGATGGGAAGTGAACCAAAGCCACAGTTTAGAAATTATCGGGAAAAAAGTCTGCTTCATACAAGATCCTGTGTCTCAACTCAGTCTGTAGCTGGATTTTCTCCGCTCGTGTGTGAACATCACTCGAGCCGGGCATTCCTTCATTCACACGCTGAGCAGCCACTGTACGAGGCGGGCTCAGAAACCTCTGGAATCTTGGGCCCATGGGCACCATGTCCAGTGCTGCTAGGTGCTGACTCTGCTCCCAGGGGCACTGCTTGTCACCCCCAAGTCTTGCCAGATGCGGGCACCATGCTCTGCTGGCACTGCCTCGTCTAAGGGGCATCTCTGCCACTCCCTGGGAATGACAGCTGCTTGCCGGGGGCTGAGGCTTGCTGGACTCCCTTGGCTCCCTCTGGCACCTTGGGCTTCTGCCAGCTGCAGGCGACCCCCCGCACACGGGGAGCAACTCAAAGAGGAGGAGGGCGTCCTCCCTAGATCACCGGGGACTGCCATCTGGTTAGGGCGCTGTGAGGGCTCCAGGGAATTCACAGCAACACTAGGAGACCATCTTTCTTTCCTCCGCGTTGTTTTCTGTAAGAACAGTTCTGAGAGTTTTATTTGGGGAAGGGAGAGGGTGGGGGTGGCTAGCACTTTCTAGCACTTTCTGTGTTTAGTCATCCTATTATTTTTATTAAGTCCTCAGCTCTCAGATGCTGGTCCAGTGACAAAATCCAAGGAGTCACACCATGTTTCTTAGAATGGCCCCTCCCCTCCCCTCCTAGAAGTACAGGTTTCTTGCTTGGCCAAGCTCATTAGGGTCTGACCTATCCTCGCCTTGAAACGAGCTTTGTTTGCTGGAGGTCCTCAGTCCTCTGAAGATGGACAACTGACCACTTGTTCCACTGCACAAGAATTCAGCAATTTCAAAAATGTTTGCTTGATGACAAGACCTTATTTAAACCCCCCATCCCAGCTGTAGACCGAGTCTGTGGATCTCAGAAGCACGATGGAAGCTCCTTAATCGAGAGTTACACGAGTTCTGTCAGTATGTTAAGACCCCCGTAGATTCATCTGGACTTCCACCCCCTCGAAACACAGGCCCCTGGCCTTAAGCCCTGCATTTGAGGGCCAGTTCATTCTGAACTGCTTCATAAACAGGTCCTGGACATGTCCATGTCCATAGCCACCTGGCAGTACTCTCATTTCATTTTTCAGAGGAATGAATGGAAGCATAGGCGTGTTCAATCATGCAGGCACGGTCCAGCAACAGCAAACTGGTGGTTGACACCCAAAAACGGGACGAGTCTCCCAGCCACTCGCTACAAAGTCGCCAGATTTAGCAAAAAGAAAAACGATACAGGACACCCAGTTACATTTGAATTTCCGATAAACAGCAATTAGTGTTAGTGCAACAATGTCCCAAATATTGCATGAGGCATGCTTATGATGACACTAAACAATCGTTTGTTCCTTCTCTGAAATTCAAATTTAACGAGGCATCCCGTATCTCATCTGGCAAGCACACTGCCAGGGGCAAGTCTTGTTCCGCCCTTTCTGAATAAAATCGCTGCCTTCCATTGAATTTTACCTTTGCAAAACCAGTGTCAGTTCAGAGAAATAATACTGACCTTAAACCTGAAGAAAGCTCATCCACATTGTTTTTATGCTAACAAGCTAAATTTTTGACCTCTTCTCTGCCCCCGCCCCCACTCAAATCTCTCCCTGGTCGAGCAATAGATTCACTTGATTCTTCCCTACCCAGATGTATCATGGCTAAATTCTCCTCCCTGTTTCTCTGTATTCCATTAGACGAAACATTGACTTCAACAAGAACTAATCTCCCCTGTCAGAAAGAAGCAAAATCGATATTCCGAGCCCTGTTTCAGTCAGCGTGTTATCCAGCTGTGGCTTGGGAAGAGTGGATTGTTATTCTGGTCAAGTATCCCTAGAGCTGGATTTGCCAATGAGAGCCAGCCATCGACAGGTACCCAGACTCCAGGGACCAGCGATGCTAGCTGAAGTGTCAGAATTAGGAGACGCCAAAGCTGGCAAAAGCCATCGATAATGGCACACGCCCTAAAATGATAAGGTGCCCACAACAAGCTGCACCAAGCCTGGCTCACACCTTCCGCTTGTCTCTAACTGGCCGAGTGGGAGCTAGGTGTTTGTCTGGACACAGGAGCATCCCAGCAAGACACAACCCACAGGTCTCTTAATGAGCACAGGCTTCCTTTTCCCAACTGGTGCGTTGGCACGGCCCACCCACCAGTGCATGGAGACAGAAGGTTGTCTGCGTTTTCTTGTCATTGAAGGAGTCGAGTCAGCAGGGCCACCAGAAAATCTGGCAATCAAAGTAAACACAACCTGCCTTTCCCACCTGGGGTTCCCTGAGAGAATGAAGACTTTGATGCTCTCAGCTGTTTAGTGTACTAACTTCTCTCCCAGGTCTCTAGTGCAGTACCATTCTTGGGAATACCGAGGAAATCATCACACAAATAATTTCCATAGGAGCTTAATTTCTTGCTGGAACCCTTGATGGATAGAGAACAGCTAAGAGAGGCTGCTAGCCTTTCCCTCTGCCCTCATACAGAGGTCTTGTCCACTCCCACCAGCACCTCTGATGACCCTGAGCGCCCAGAAAAAGGGCAGGTGAATGGCCTCTGTCGAGTTCCTCAACACCAGACAGAGAGAGTGAATGCCACATAGACTTCTCTGGGGCTGTTCTTCAACCTGCACCCAGGCTTACACCATCGTGTCTCTCTTGATCTCTAGTGCTATTTGGGAAGACCTCGACCTTTGCCACAAATGGTCACAGGGAGACGCCTTTAAAAATGGCTTCCTGGGGTTTGCAGTCCAGCTGATGCTGAAAACATCTCAGAGCTTTGTATCTTTGTGTAAGTCTCCCAAGCTAGACAGTCTGAGACCTAATAAGGTTAATAGCCATATGTCTATTTGTGACCACAGGAATGAAAAGAAGGTCATGTCCCCCAGGACCAGAGAAGAGAGCATTTCCCAGGCCTTTGGCGTGGTCTGCTAATCTGGGCCCAGCTGGTCTTACAGGGTCTGCAATAGATTGACTCAGCTGAGTCTCATTTGGTATCTTATGATTAAAACAAAAACAAAAGCAAAAAACAACCCTCCTGTGAGCTCTGGCCGTAGACCTGCAGAAGTGGAAGGTAACAAAGAGAATAAAAGAGGGGAGAAGATCCTCGCATTTGTCCCCCTTACTGAGGTCAGGGTTCAGGTAAACTTCACTTCTCTCATCTACGGGGTGCCCAGATGGACTTCATGGTGATGTTTAGGGTGGGGTTGGAAATTGTTCACCTAACTATCTTCAGACTTCTGGTGGCTCACGTAACATGGCTTGCCAGAGAGACACACGCGTCTTGAAGGAGCTGCAGAACTTGCCTAGGGAACCCATCAGACCTGGCCTTGGCCTTGCCTGATAATGCTTTGCTGCCCGGGGCGGGGGGGGGGGGGTCTCTCCAACGTGTTTGCCACATGTATTGGCAAGATGCTTCTAGGCTGCGAGGGCAACCAGCTCTAACCTGGGTAGAGGCTCCTTGTGCGCACGTCTGTAGGTCATTGCAATTCCATTGAGCCCCAGAGATAAACTCCATATGGTACACCTGCACTGAATGGTTCCTGAAGGCCCTAGGGCCACTGCCTTTGCAATCTGCATGCATCCAGACAGGCTGGTGTGATTGGAGCAGCCAATCACAAGCATTTTGACTTTTTATTTCATAGGATACCCCGGAGATTACTGGAAACTCACTACAAGCAATGAGTCCAGGCATTCTGAATGGGGTCGGCCATGGCCAGTGTTTGAGCTGCGCATGGAACAGACATTTTGGGAGCAATGAGGAGGGAGGAGGTGGGAGGGAAAGCACACTATAGTTGTGTGTCTTATTTTCTTTCTTGATGATGAATTTATACTTTTTATATTGTCCAAAAATTCCACCCAAATAGAACTGTGATTTATTTTTCACACTTTACAGAGCCCAGTTCATCTTTCCAACAATGGAAAGTGTTTTCCCCATGGAAACCGGAGAGGGCAGTGCCGGCGGGGGATGGGAGGTGTTTGCCTCACCATCTAACTGGAAGCACAGAGCATACTTGGGTGGGGCAAGTGTCTCTCTCCAGAAGCAGAAGCTTACTCTGAGTGGTGGATGGGGTGGGAGGCTTCCGTGGCCAGGCAGACTCCACTGTTCCAGAGAGCAGGGAAGCGTGCTCCCCAAATATTTCCTGTGATGTTTATTGGATGGAGCCCACAATTCCATCATAAATAATGCATTCTTAGGTGTTAGCCATCATCCTTGGTGTTAGAGAGACATCCTCTCTAATATGCAAATACTTCTGAAAGGCAAATTATATTTCTGCATTTACAGTGTATGGTTCTGTCTGAATTACCATCTTCAGATTCTTCTTTCGAAGAGGGCATTTTGAGAATAAAACCAGAAAAATGAGGATTGCTACTGATACTCTTTAACCTTACCGCCAATCATGGGAGTTTGGTGGGTCATTCTGCCTTGTAACTCTATTAACTATCAATTCTTTGTGCTATATTCGAATACTCATGCTCACATTTTATTCACTTTAAACATAAAAATGAACTTTAAACACATGCATAAATGTATTAGATTGGAAAAAAAGGCAGGTAATGACACTAGCTCATACTTATAAATGTTCTCTTTATAGTGATTTCTAGAATAACTTCTGCTATGGGTTGATTTATGCCTCTCAAAAAAAGGTATGTTGGACTCCTAACCCCCAGCAGCTCAGAAAGTGACCTTATTGGGAGACAGGGTTATTGTAGATGTAATTAGTTAAGATGAGGTCACACGAGAGTAGCATGGACCTTTATTCCAATATGACTGATGTCCTCATAAAAAGGGGGAATTTGGTCACAGGAACACTGTGCAAACATGAAGACAGTCATCTATGAGCCAAGGAGAGAGGTCTGGAACAGATGCTTCCCTCACAGCCCTCAGGAGGAGCCAAATCTACCCATACTTGAACTTGGACGTGCAGCCTCCAGAACTATGAGACAGTACGTTGCTTCTGTGGTTTAAGCCACACAGGCTGTGGTCCTCTGTTACGGCATCTCTAGCATACAGCTTCCAAGCCTCAGTGCCTCCCTGGCATCAACATGAAGTACATCTTCAATGAACGCTGTGCGTTGACTAAGTCTGAAACTTAGTCAACAATCTGCAGAAGGAGCAACACGGCTAATAAGGTAAATAAAAGAAAGAAATGGAGAACATGCAAGCACATAGAAATTAATGATTGTTACAAGGAACAGGTTCTTCACAGCAGAAAGATGACTGACCTTAGAAGAGGAAGACAAAGGTTCAAGTCTCACTTCTACCACTTGCTGCTGAGGAGTCTTTGTGAAAGCCACTTGGACTTTCTTTCCTTCCTTCTTTCTCTCTCTCTCTCTCTCTCTTTCTGCTTTTAAACAACAGAAATGTCTTTCTTATAATTCTGGAAGCTGGGAAGTCCCAGAACAAGGGGCCTGCAGACTCAGTGCCTGGTGAGGGCCTGCTTCCTCATAGCTGGTGTCTTTTCACTGTGTCCTCTCATAGTAAAAGGGTCACTTGGAGGTTCTAAACATTAATTTTTATAAACTTTGTAAAGTCAGGCTAAGATATTCCAACACCCTACTTGTAAAAGTTAAATGTGTTAAGGTTAGAGTTTGCCATGACTGCTCAGGACTTTCTTGTCCTGTCAATCCCTGAAGTGAAGATATGAGAAATTTATGATTTTATGTATTATTTTTAAGGAAGAAGGAGGTTCTTTGACTCAGTCTCTGTAGAGTTCAGCTTATGAGGGACTCTACTGTCTTCAAATGCTACCTGCTGAGCTTATTCTAGAAGCATTTTATTGTAAAAATATAATTATTTCAAGGTTAGACTTCAAAATCCTATAAACAGAGAGTAAAAATACAATGTATACAGTGAGAGGAGAATTTTCCCAGTGAGACTCTCTGTATGAGGCAGGGTCTGAACCCAGTGAAATGCTGACAGTCATCCGCCTTGTCTTTATCCCTTCTAGTGATGACTTTGGGTTCTCACACCCCTGAGGACAACCTTTCATGGGTAATTAGGAGGAGGGAAGATAAGTTGAAATGGCAACAGAAAGACTTACCCCACTGGATGAGTCACATACAAGAAGAGGTGTCCCAAGGGGTGAGGAGTACATACTCTAAGCAACTGCGGACCTTCCTGAATTTTGTTCTGTCTTGCACAAAATCCACTTGGATGTGTCATCCCAGGAAACTAAAAAGAAATGTCATATAGAGGTTCAGAAATTATTTTTTCCTAACCTTTAGGCAAAGAGCCTTTAAAACTTAGGACTGTCAGAAGCCTTAAAGATCTTCTGTTCCACTCTTAGAAGAGGAATCAATCCCCTCTATATCTATTTTTTTTCTTAGAATTTCCTAGTTTCTCCTTGAAGCCTCCTGTGTATGGAGGCTAATTGCTTTATGAACTTTATTCAATATTGAGGCTGCTTTGTTATTGTTAGAAAGGTTGTGTCTGTGTGGAAAATAAATCTGCACCTAGTTTCGCTCTTAGATCCATAAGACTAAGAACAACCTCAGGCTGGGAGTGATGGCTCATGCATGTGCTCCCAGCACTTTGGGAAGCAGGAGGATTGCTTGAGCCTAGAATTTCGAGACCATCCTAGGCAGCATAGCGAGAACTTGTCTCTACAAAAAATTTTAAAAATTAGTCAGGTGTGATGACACTTGTCTGTAGTCCTCGTTACTCAGGAAGCTGAAGCAGAAGGATCACCTGAGCCCAGAGACAAAGGCTGCGGTGAGCTATAATCAAGCTACTGCACTCCAGCCTGGGTGCCAGAGAGAGACCCTGGAAAGAAAGAAAGAAAGAAAGAAAGAAAGAAAGAAAGAAAGAAAGGAAGGAAGGAAGGAAGGAAGGAAGGAAGGAAGGAAGGAAGGAAGGAAGGAAGGAAGGAAGGAAGGAAGGAAGGAGAAAAGCCTCAACTCATTCTGGAAGCTCTTCATATGTCAGAATACCACTTTTGCATTCCTCTCAACTCTTTTCTCTCCAAGCAAAATATCTCTGGTATTTTCTATCATTACTCCTGTCAGGATCGGGAGTAATTTTTTTTTCACCATTCTGAGCAGTATTTCCTACGCAGGGTGTTTAGGAGGGACGTTTTCCAATGTCCTTCTCAGAGTCCTTGACTTAGAGTTGAATTAAGCTCAGGGTGCACTCAGTCCAGCCCAAAGGGGAGCCTCTGGATGTTGGTGAGGTTGGAGTACCACCAGGATTTCCCCTGGGAAGCGAATTCACTATGAGTTCACACTGAGCTTCTTGCTCACGCTTACCCAGTGGTTACCCCACAGAACTACAGGGCATTTCTTCCAAATCTAAGTGCATTATATCGGTGTGACTTGACCAAGAGATGGAGTTTCTAGACAAGACTGAGATTTCAGAACAGGGCAGTTACATGAACAAGGCAGATACAGTCTTGCTGGATCTCGCTTCCCACTGACTTGAGGATGATCTCGATTTTCCTCATCTTCCAGCTCCTGAAAACGAAAGCTTACCCTTGGCCAGAACACTTTGCAGAGAATTTGTCACTACCACACTACAGAAATAAGGAGAGTTCCCACTTGCCCCAGTTGTAAGGAGGGCAGTTTCAAGTGGCCGTCCGGGAATGGAAAGGAAGAAGCACTGCCAAGGGCAATGAGGGTTATGAAGATTCAGTGTCTGGGATTAATTTCCCTTTAAATATCAAAATGTCAAATGCTTACCACCATCGGAACATCTGAATTAGTTCATTGCATTTTTTTTTTTGAAGAGTTTCTTTGTTTCTGTTCCTTGGTCCTTTCTCTTGTCCCACCCCCCAAAAAATACTCCTGAGGAAATATTTTAGTATTTAGGAAAGATAGACTTGCTTATCTGGTTTCCTTGGGTGAGGAAACAATTCAGCAGCTCATCTCAGGCAACTCTTGCACTAATTATATGTTCACTTTGTAACAAGTCAGTTCATTTGGAGGGGAAAAGTTTACCCACCTATAAAATAAGTTAATTAAGTAATTTATCCGCTGCCTTCTATCTCTTATATTCCATGTATCTATTCAGGCACCAAGGTTTGAATTTCTGAGGGCTAAACCCGCAAAGACTTTGCAAGTCTCTCTCCCAGGGTACCTTCTTCAGCGTGGGGAGGGATCTGCTCTCTGACCTGCCTTCCCTGTCACCAGCCTCAGTGATTTTAACTGGTGGAGTTAATGACACAGCCACAACACGTCTTCACCATTGAGGTTAGGTCCTGCTGGTCATGGCCTGCTGATGGTTCCTAGTTACTTTCAGGATTTGCTGTGGAGGCAGAAAATGAAATTCTGCATTACATCTTTATTGCTCTCGCTCCTCCCATGCACACAGACTCCAAAACAGGCCCACCATGTCAGTTGGAGCGTGCGTGTGCTTTCGCCTTTGAATGGCTGTGCCTAGCCTTTTTCTCAAAGGTGATATGTTAGTTTTCAGGTGAGACAGACCCTTAACAGTGTTTGCTGAAAAGGGACACTGTCAAGCGATGGTTTAATGCAAATTCTCACTTATTTACAGAACATCAAGCAAACAATGAACCCAATAGATCAAACAAACACTGGCTGTCTCTGTCCTCAGTCTAGCCTGCCTAGTTCTGTTTGTCTTGTCTCCTGTCTTCCACTTGCTCTAAGTCAACAAAGGTACTGCAAACAATCCATCCATGATCTTCTTGCTTCTTGCTCCAGTGTTTCTTTGTGAGCCAAAGACTTTCGACCAGGCCAAGTGCAGGTGAAGGGAGAGCACCTCTGGGACAGGTGTAACCGAGCGGTCACCCAAGGTCAGCAAAATGACGGGGGCCTCCCAGCCTCCATGGAGTCTTCCATATAAACATCAGGTATGTGGTGGGGTCCTGGCATCTGAGGGTCCACCAGAAACTGTCACTTGGTTCTTCACACTGTGGAAATCCTAAAGCTTTCCGAAGAAGAACAGAATGCTCAGATAGTTGGCCTCAAAGTCATTTTAAATTATGCAGTTAACCTTTGAACAACGCAGGGTTGGGGTGCCAGCCCCATGCAGTCAAAAATAGGCACGTAACTCTTGACTTCCCCAAAACTTAACTACTAATAGTCTACTGTTGACCAGAAGCCTTACCAATAACATAACTGTTGATTGATACAAGTGCATGTTATACGTATTATATACTGGGTTCCTACAATAAAGTAAGCTAGAGAAAGAAACATTTTTTAAAGAAAATCAAAGGAAGAAAACTATATTGACTATTCCTTAAGTGGAAGTGGATCATCACAGAAGTCTTCACATTAAGTAGCCGAGGAACAGGGAGAGAAGGAGGGGTTAGTCTCGCTGTCCCAAGGGTGGCAGAGGCAGAGGAAAATCCACATACAAGTGGGCCTGCACAGTTGAATTCCGTCTTGTTCAAGGGCAGCTGTACTTCTTTGAGGTTTCCTGCTGTTGGTCCATCTTTAAAACATTATAATCTGTGAAAATGGATTAGCTGCAAATGGTAAACCGTTAATGAAAGCAATGTTACTTAGACCACATACCTCAGAATCTCCTGGGCTATTTATAGAAAAGCAGATTCTAGTTCCCAATCTTAGACCCTCTGAATCTGAATTTTTCAAGTTAAGGCATAGCAATCTCAGCTGGAGACAAGCTCCCTAGGTAGCTTCTCTTATACACCAGAGTTTGAGAACCATTAAAATAAGCATATTTGACCCCTTTCCTGACCCATCTGGATAGTGAAAAGATTGAGTGTGCCTAGAATGTAATGAACTTGCAAATAAAAAAACATTTTAAATAAATGAATAACAAATACCGTTCTGGAGGAATCCCCAAAGAGAGGATAACGTGGCCTTGTGAAAATGCTTATTGTATTGATTCCTTCAAAACCAGTCATTGGTTGAGAAAGACATCAATGGTCCTCCTCTTTGGGTCCCTCCAACAGCATGATGAAGCCAGTTCCATTCCCTCCTAAAGCTAAGATCTCCAGCATCTTGTGGTGTTGAGGCACCAGTGGAAAGGGATACATATAGGTGGGTGTAGAGAGGACAGTCAACAGGTAGGGGATGGCCCAGACAGGGCTGCCAAAATGAATTTCCAGATCTTGAAACCAAAGTTTCTCCCATCCCACCTGGAAAGATGGAGACAGAAACCATGGTGGGAAAGGAGAACTGTCCACTTGGGAAGAGGAAGCCAGTCCTGGGTCACAGCCATCGTTTACATATTCTGCTGCCAAGCACTTAGATTTGACCAGGTTGGAGATCTGGTAGAAGCTTGAGCTTTTGGAGGGCAAAGGTTATTTCTGTCAGATGTCCCCCTCAGTTGAAAAACACTGTAAGGACCACCGCCTAATCTCATACCTCACTGATTTAACCATTCAGTCACAACAGAATCTGAAATTTGTCTAAGGTCAAAAAGTCAGTATTTTATCTTTTTACCATTTATAGACTGCAAGGCTTGCCAAGGCCCCAGGCACATGAAGGTAATTCAACAACCCATTACATTTATTATGGGACTGGGAGGTGACAAAATTGCCTTTAGGGCTGAAGTCTGATGAAGAACTGAGCTCTATTTTAGATCTGAAGTCACACATGATGTCAGCACACTGACAGGAGTCTAGAAGGTGAAGAGGTTGCTTTGAAATCCAAAACTGAAGAGTAAATCATCCTGTTCAGACTTTATTGTCTCTCTCACTCTTCTAAACCAGGTTCTGAATAATTTGTTTTGCTGGGTTGGGATTACAAAGAAGTTTTTAGCTGTGCTTCCGAGTGTATTTGTGTGTGCGGTGTGTATGTTTGTGTGTGTACCTGTGTGTGTATGTTTGTGTGAGTGCCCCTTCAGTCTGGTGCTTTCAGGTTTCACGGTCTGTGCTAGAAAAGAAAAATTGCCCATAATTGTGCCCAGAGGGGTCTTTGCAACAGCAGCGAGAAGGTCAGAAGACCTGGGAGAAGAATGTTTGGCAGAATCAGTTTGGGGACCCAGTCCAGTCCCAACACTCCTAGGTTTCTAAGTCAGTTTGTTTCCAGGACCCGAGCCATGACCCCATCTCTCCCATATCATTTTGCAGAGCAGACTGTAGGAAGGAGGATCAGACAGGACTTTCCCTTCTGGGAGACCTCTGCTCCCCACCACCCCGCAGGGGTCCCCAGCCCAAAGGAGTCTTTTGTCAATCTTTCTCGTTCAGGAAGCCTTTGAACTGAGAAGTTCAGCAAACCCAGGCAATGATCAGAGTTTGTTGATGTCAGTAGAGCAGGGGAAGAGCTTCCTTTCAGATAGGAGATTAATCTCAACTCTTTTCATTTGGGGATCAAACACAAGAAGAAAGAGACACATTTAATATGCAATCCAAGTTCTGTTAAAGAGCAAAACCCTCATCTCACCTTCCTCTACTCTCATGGTGTCAGAGTTACACCAAGAGTCTGGGTTTCCACCAACTGCCATGCCCCTCTGTGACCAGTGGAAGACGACTGACCTGGTGGTGGCTGCAGACCTGGTCCTTGCAACGTCTGTCCCTTGTTGATGTGCTCCAAGGAGCAGCTGGCCTTGGGCCTGGTAGCCCACCTGACATTGCTGTGTTACCCGCTGTCTGTCACTTGTCACTGGGGGAGTCTGGTTACAATCAACTCATGCAGGCTCCTGTGGGAACACATCCCTAACTTCTCATGCTGCAGCCTGTCGAAAGTGCTTGGGGCAAATGTTTGCTTTGCGCAGATTGCTCTTCAGAAGGCGTGTGATGTTGCCGTCTCCACAGGGTGTGTGCCCAGAGAGGACAGCACTGAGAAAATGCATGTTTTCTGGAGCCCTGGGACCTGTTATTAGAAGAACGGCTTTGTTGGATAATAATTCAGGGAACATGGTATGAACAATTAAGCAGAGGGGATTGCCTGGCGTTTCATGCCACATTTGCGGGGGAGACATTTGTGCTGCTTTCTTTCTTTGCTTGAGCATCTATTTCCTCAAACCTCCTTAAATCTAGAAAAGGCTTTGTGGACAAGCTGCCGTCAGGCTGAAGTGATGGTGGACCCTGGATTAGCATGACATTTCCCTAATAGATCCACATGAGCCTTTTAAAAGTATTATTCCCAAGTCTGCGGGTTCACTGAGCAGTCCTTATTTTCTAGTAAATTGCCATTATGAATAATTTACCAAGCACAAAGGCACAGTCTATGTCGCTTGACTTATTTCAAATCCATAGCTCAAGGAACCAGAAGAGACCTCTGCTCCTTCCCCATCAGATCTCTTGGCACGAAACAGTATGTGTGCCTGGGATTTCAGAAATGTTTTGTCCTTTGCAGGCAATACGGAATGCTTTGCCCTAGAGAACAATAAACCTCACAAAGTCCTTGGGGTTTGAATGATGACAGACATGTGGCCCGGTCACCCCTGAGGCCAACGGACATACAGCGCCAACTACAAGGCATTGAGTAAACAATCGCAGACCAAGAGCACCCAGTCAACTCAATGGCTGACTGTGGAACCGCTCAGTGAACTTACAGGCTTGAGAATAACAATAAAAACCCTTTCACATAGCAAAGACGAATTGAATATACCCCCAATGACTTAGTTTATGTCAATCTAGGGACCTTTGTCAGTCCTTATTTGCCTCAATGTCTCTGGCTGATCTGAGGTCATATATGTTATGCTGGGAGTTTTAAAAATGGTTGCAGTGTGGGTGTTCAGGTATGGTCTTGCTTGGGGCAAGAATTATCTTAAGAATCTCCTTGGAGATCTTATTTTACCGAAGCATTTCTATTGATGTGGAAATGAAGGAACAGTCTCAGTAATTCAAGAAAAAGAGTAGGTAGAATTTCTCTACCTACTCTTCTGTTATTTGGCCAACCTTGATACCAGCAATGATCCAGCTAGTGTAGAATGATCTCAGACCACTGATGGTTAATAATTGGGAGAGAGGCCAGGCTCGGTGGCTCAGCCTGTCATCCCGCGCCTTTGGGAGGCTGAGGTGAGTGGATTGCCTGAGCCCGCGGGTTCGAGACCCGCCTGGGCAGCGAGACCTCATCTCTACAATAAATCAAAAAATCAGCCGGGCGTGGTAGCGCATGCCTGTAATTCCGGCTACTTGGAAGGCTGAGGCGGAAGGATCGCTGGAGCCCAGCAGGTCGAGGCTGCGGTGGCCGGGAGCGGCCACTGCACTCCAGTCTGGGCGACAGAGTGAGACTCCAACTCAAAAAAAATAAAAAAATAAAAAATAATTGGGAGGGAGGCCCTAGCTGCCTGTGTTAGTCATATAGTTCTCCAGAGAAATAGAATCAATAGGATGTGTGTGTCTATATGATTTTGAAATACACACATACATATACATATATATGTATATATACAGAGACAAAGACAGAGAGAGAGAAGGGGAGAGAGAAAGGAGAGAGAGGAGAGAGAGAGACAGAGAGACAGAGAGAGAGACAGAGAGTATTATGGAGCCTGACAAGTCCAAAATCTGCAGGATAAGCTGGAAAACGGGAGACCCAGGAAAGAGCTGAAAGACTCAGTTTGAGTCCAAAAGCAGTCTGCTGAGAGAATTCCTTCCTCCTAGAGGGAGGTCAGTCTTTTTTTCTATTTCTGTTTTTTACTCAACTGATTGAGTGAGATCCACTCCATTGTGGAGGGTGCCTGCTTTGCTTGAAGTCTACTGATTTCATGCTAATCACTTCTTTAAAATACTTTCACAGAAACATCTAGAATAATGATTGGCCAAATATCTGCATACTGTGGTCTAGCCAAATTGACACATAAAATGAACCACCACACTGTTGTTGCTGATTAGATCACCAGACAAAGTATTATTCTTCAGAAAGTCACTATTGTTGCTGACCAAGTAGTTTCATTGTCCAGGATTAAATAGCTGGATATAGCAGATTTCCAAATGGCTCTGATCTGGGCAGGTGTGTTTTGTTTGTGACTAATGGATCATGCAAAGCATTTCTTGCATTCACTTCCCTCTTTCCTTCTTGTTGATTAATGCTGGGTGGGTGGGAAGTTGTTTCTATCAGAGAAATTCTCAAAATCAATAGTAATGTAGAGAAATCATGAGACTTGTAATTCAGTTTTGATATCACAGTGTCAAGGACTGCAGGAAGGAAGATTCTAGTCTCTTTTTTAAATATAGCTGCAATTAGAGTGATGCCACCAAGAAGGAATATAGGTGTCAGAGATAGAAAGTGTGATTTCACAATCCTTTGTTTATAAGCTTTAAAATCTTTGTCAGTTATGCAAAACGCCTCTAGACAAGAGCGATGAAAGACACGGGCTAGAAAGGCTGGACCAAAACAGACAAATGTGGTTAATAACAGATATGTGGGCTCTCAAGGATATTAACATACATAAAAATTCATCATGAGAAATAATTACATTCCCCATTGTGGCCCACCCTCTAATTCTCCTGGGCACTGAAAAATAATGAGAAGGTTAACACATTTCTCACATTTCTAAGCATGTTATTATTTCTTGCTTACACAAAAATTACATAAAAGCAATCATTTGGAATCTGGGAATAGATGACATATACCAGACTTGGATAAAAGCTTAACCAAAATAGAAAAGCAATCTGGCATTGCTGACAATATTGTCACAAAAATATTACATCTTAGGAAGGGAATTTCTCAGAATTCAATAACGACCTGTTTAACAGCTAAATGAAGTCATTTGCATATTGTGGCGAAGTAAAAATACAATAATCTCATGTTTGCTTTCAGATAGGCTTCCCAGAGACTGGAGTGCTGGGAAGCAGAGTCTGGCATGTGCTTTGTACCCCTTCCCTTTGTTCAGCATTCTCCTCCCTCTGGCTTCTTTCTTTCCACCAAACATTTTCTCTCCTTCTGGTCCTCCCTTAATTGTATTCTTCTTCACCACTTCATTCTTTGTTTATCCCTTTCCATCATTTTCTTATTCCTAAAAGAGACTCCAACGGACCGTTCTTAACCCATTTCTGAGTATTTGCAGAGAAAATGGTCTATCATTCCTCATCCTTTTTCTTATTGGACTTTTTTTTCCCTCTCCAAGTCTGCCATCGTCACCAGTGTTGCTGTTTCCTTGGTTGCCTCTTTCTGTACAAGGTCAAGAGAATTAGTGGACTTGTCCATTCACTAGGAGGCACAGATAAAATTCTGCCAAATTCCAGAAAAAGAGGATAGCATGATTACTGATGGTGTGTGTGTGTGTGTGTGTGTGTGTGTGTGTGTGTGTGTGTATACACATCACATCTGTTTTGGTTATCATTTTGCCTAAGTTATTTGGGTAGTATTTTTAGACCATTAGAACCTAATGGCATGGTGGTTGCGGTGGAGGTCTCTGACATTGAATTGTCTGGGTTCAACTTCCTGCTCGCTCACATATTAGTCTAAGCCAGTAAAACCATAACTGATTTTTCTGTTCTTCAGTTTTCTTATCTACAGAGTGAGAATAAAAATAGAACTCAATTTGCCGGGCACAGTGGCTTGTGCCTGTAATCCCAGCACTTGGGGAGGCCAAGGTAGACAAATTGCTTGAGCTCAGAAGTTTGAGACCAGCTTGGGCAACACAGTGAAACTTCATCTCCACACACACACACACACACACACACACACACACACACAATGTTTTTAAAATTAGCTAGAGGCCAGGCTTGGTGACTCAGCCTGTAATCTCAGCACTTTGGGAGGCCTAGGAGAGTGGATTAACTGAGCCCGTAGGTTCGAGACCAGCCTGGGCAACTTGGCGAGATCTCATCTCTACAATAAATCAAAAATTAGCTGTGCATGGTAGCGTGTGCCTGTAGTTCCAGCTACTTGGAAAACTGAGGCAAAGGGATCACTGGAGCCCAGCAGGTCAATGCTGGGGTGGCCGTGAGTGTGCACTGCACTCCAGCCTGGGCAACAGAGTGAGACTCCAACTCAAAAAAAAAAATAGACAGGCGTGATGGTGTGCACCTGTAGTCCCAGCTACTTGGGATGCTGAGGTAGAAGGATCGCCTGAGCCCCAAAAGCTAAGACTTCCATGAGCCATGATTTTTGTGATCATGCCACTGCACTCCAGCTTGGGTGACAAACTGAGACCTCCAACTCCAAAAAAAGAACAACACAAAAAGACCCCAACTCATGGTGCTGCTGGAAAATTTAAATGAGACAACGAATTTAAAACACGTAATGAATTCCATCGCACAGTCTGGGCATGACAAGGGTGCCTCTCGGTCCACAAACCTAGGTGTTTGAGAAATAGCACCTTTCTTTATTTGTGAATAAGTTAGCCTCCTCTCCCTAGTTTTTAATTCCATCTCACATGCTGTATGTGGAACATAAATTTCCCCAGGGTCTTTTAAAGGTTCTGAGCTCACATGATAAGCCAGTACATTGATGACGGCCCCTGGTCATTACTATCAACCAAGTACTTGTTGGGGCATCCATTGTCCCTCTCAAGACCAGATGCCTCTTTGGACATGGACTCTTGAGTGAGGTTAGGAACCACTGTCCCTATGATCCAATTTTTGCCACTTCTTTCTGTGAGCTTGTCATTCTCCTAGAGGATTGCTGAGAAACAGAGGGGTGGCCATGCCATTGTTCTGTCATCTGCACACCTCACTCCACTCAAGTCTTGAGAAATGTTTCTCTTTTTTATTAAAATCAGAGTTCATGGCCAAGTTCTCAAAAGCAAATGCAACAAAATCTGAATTGACAAGTGGGAACTTATCAAGCTAAACAGTTTTTGCACAGCAAAAGAGACCATCAAGAAAATAAAAAGACAACACACAGAATGGGGAAAAAAATACTTGCAAACTATGCACCTGACAAAGACCTAACATCCAGGATCTACAAGGAACTCAAAAGAATTGACAGGGAAATAAACTAATAATCTCATTAAAAAGTGGGTAAAGGACATGAACAGACACTTCTCAAAGGAAGGCATACAAGCATGTTTTTCCAAACATGGAAAAAAATCCTCAGGTTCACTAATCATCAGAGAAATGCAAATCAAAACTCAATGAGATACCACTTCACACCAGTCAATATGGGTATCGTTAAAAAGTCAAAAAAGTAATGGGTGTTGAGGGCTGCTGAAAGAAAAGGGAAAACTTCTATACTATTAGTGGGAATATAAGTGTGAAAAACAGTGTGCCAATTTCTCAAAAAACTAAAAATTGAGTTACCATTTGACACATCAATCCCACTCCTGGGAATATATCCAGATGAACATAAATCGCTCTACCCAAAAGACATCTATACACATATGTTCACTGCAGCACTATTCACAATAGCAAAAACTTGGAACCAACCCAGATGTCCATCAAAAATGATCTGGAGAAAGAAAATGTGGTGCATATACATGATGGAATACTATGCAACCATAAAGAACAAAATCATGTTCTTTGCAGCTGGAGATAATCATTCTAAGTGAATTATTACAGAAATAAAAAACTGTATACCGGGGGAACTGAGGCAAGATGGTGACAGAACAGGTTGGAGTGTGAGAGTCTCTGCAAAAGTGAGTCATCATAAAGATGCTCTGCATGAGTTGATGTGTGTCGGTGGGTGAGTGGAAGTCCCTCTGAGGGGAGACTTGAGTTCCCAAGAATCGATCTCTTAGGGAGGTTACTGCAACCCACCACTACCCTGAGATTTGAGCCCCAGTGCATAAGGTCATCTGCCATTTGGGGGACTTTCTTGAGGGGAGGCAGCAGAAAACAGTTTCTCCTCACCACCTGGCACCTGGCCCTTGGCATCACCTGTGGCAGCAGACTGGGCACTAGCAGTAGGAACTGTGGGGATGGCAGAACATGGAATTCTGGAACAGAGTCCTGTCACCAGTGAGGAGACACTGACCGGCACCATCATCTTTGTCCAGGGACCTTGCAGAGACCTGCATTGCCCTGCCCAGTTCTGTCCAGCCTCCAACCTGGGACTCAGAGGCTATCCCCTCATCGGACTTGGAGAGACAGATGCCCCCCCCAACACACTGGAACAGGCATAGACACATCAGGTCTAAGTGGGAGACTTGACAGAAGCAACAGCAGCAGACCAGTTGGGTGAGTCTGGATCTAATCCATCCTCCTCCCAAAGAAGTCCATGGGCATCAGACCCATGCTGAGAGCAATCCTATCAGCCTGTGCTGAGAGCAAAGGGGACAGGCTAGAGACCAAAGTCACTCAGCATGGTGCCAGCAGCTGAAAGGAAAATGAAGTTACAGAAATGGCCACGAAGCAAGTTTTTTTGTCTGTTTTCTGGTTTTTTTCTTCTCTCTTTCTTTCTGTTGTTGCTTACGTTTTTGTGCTTGCTTTGTTTCTGTTATTTTAATTTTTTTCTAGGTTTTCTGTTTGCGAATGAGTATCTTTGAAGGCGAGTACATCAATAGGGGTCTTTGTTCATATGATTGTCTGTATGTTTTTGTTTTTTTGTTTATTCTGTCATTGTTTGTTTCTCTGTTTATTTGTTAGTTGGTATGCCTGTCTGTTTTCCCTCTTCTTCTCTCTCTCCATCTTCCTTTAATCTTCCTCCTTCCTTTTTCCATTCTTTTCCTCTTTTTTTTAATCTAACTATGCTTCCAGATGACAAACATACACTCCCACTGCGTGGACAGACTATAAGGTGGTGGGAAGTGGGTTTCAGGGGCCCCACACACCTATCAGTAGATACTGGGATCTGCAAATATCTTCTGAATCACAGCTCCCCCTTAATTAAATATCAAAACTGCAAAAAACAGAGCCCCCTACACACAGTCCACTTTCAAAATTGAACAAAGACAGAGAATCTATATAAGAAAGAATAAGATATTGAGCAAACAGAAGTAAAAGCTATCCCCCATCACTGAACAACAGAATTAAAGAAGAGGTTAAAAAAAAGTGGGGGGGGAACCTACACAAATGAAAAAAAAAAAACAAAGGAAGAATATGGGTCTCATATAGACCCCTGAGAGGGCAACAACTGAGTATACAGACTTCAGAACGCAAATAGTAAAGAGCCCCCAGAATGACTTGTCTCAAACCACAAACTCAGATATCAAGATGTTAATAGAATAAATAGAAATGAGGAGAGACAAGAGGAAAGAAAGGAGCTGATAATTGAGATAGCAGCAATAAAAAATACAGTGAATGAAATAAACAACAAACTGATAAGCATGGAAAGCAGAATTAACCAAGCAAAAGAAAGAATGTCAGAGCTTAAGAAACAAAGTATGAAACTAACCCAAACTGTTAAAAACATAGAAAAGAAGCTTAAAAAGACAGATAAAAGCATCCAAGGGATGAGTGATTATATCAAGAGGCCAAACCTAAAGTTAATTGGAATCCCTGAAGCAGATAGAGAGACAGAGACTACCCTGGAACAAACATTCCATGAAATTACCCAAGAAAACTTCCCTCATCTCATCAGAGATGCTGCCATTCAAACACAAGAGATTGAGAGAACCCCTGCAGGACAACAAATGAGAAGACCAACTCCTAGACACATAGTAATTCACTTACACAAAGTAGGTATAAAAGAAAATAATCCTAAAGGCAGAAAAAGAGAAAGACCAATTAGAATAGCTGCAGACTTATCTACAGAAACACTTCAAGCAGAAGAGATTGGAGTCCAATCTTCAAAACTCTCAAAGATAAGCAATTTCAAACAAGAATTACCTACTTAGCTAGACTAAGTTGCATCAGTGATGGAGAATTAAAATCCTTCCCAGACATTCAATCCTTAAGAGTTTATGCTGCCTCCAGACCAGCTCTACAAGAAACATTTTAGAAAGTATTAAACACAGAAGAAACCAAAAAAAAAAAGTATGACCACACCCTTCCCAAAAATGCAGGGAAAAGATTGAAAACACACACAAATCAACACCAAAATCAAAAGAAAGACAACAAAAAAATAAACAAACACACAACAGCAACAACAACAAACTCTATAAGAACTTCATGACAGGGATAAACTCTCACATCTCAATAATTTGCCTGAATGTAAATGGACTAAATACACCACTGAAAAGACATAGAATGGCAAATTAGATAAATATCATGATGCAACAATATGTTGTCTCCAGAAGACACATCTCACCAGAAAGGACACTCACAGACTCAAAGCAAGAGGATGAAAACAAATTTTCGGGCAAAGAGAACACAAAAAAGCAGGAGTTTGATCTTAATATCAGACAAAATACCCTTTAAACTATCAAAAGTTAAAAAAGATATGGAAAGTCACTACATAATGATAAAAGGGTTAATCCATCAACAAGAAATATCCATCCTAAACACATACACCCAACATAGGAGCACCAACGTTCATAAAGCAGCTTCTAGGTAAACTTTAAACAGATATTGGCTCTAATACTATCATAGCTGGGGACTTAAACACCCCATTAACAACCCTAGATAGATCATCAAGACAAAAAAATCAACAAGATTTGGAACCTCAGCATGATGCTTGACCAAAAGAACTTAATTAATACCTACAGAACACTCCACCCAACAACCATGGGATACACAGTCTACTCATCACCACATGGAAGGTACTCTAAGATTGACCGCCATCCTTGACCATAAATCAAGCATAAACAAATTCCATAAGATTGAAATACTTCTATGTACCTTCTCAGACCACAGTGACATATAAACAAATATCAACACCCGTAAAGTTTCCCCAAAACCTACAAAGACATGGACACTAAACAGCATGATGCTGAGCAACTCCTGGGTCAACATAGAAATCAAAACAGAGATTAAAAGATACCTGGAGACAAATGAAAATGAAGAAACATCTTAGCAAAATCTCTGGGATGCCATGAAAACTGTACTAAGAGAGAGATTCATATCTCTATGAACAAACATGAAGAAAATGGAAAGATCACAAGTTAACAAATCATCTAAGGAAGCTAGAAAAGCAAGACCACTAAAATCCTAACTTCAGCAGAAGAATCCAGATCACCAAAATAAAAGCCCAAATTCAGGACACAAAAGACAAAAATATAATGCAAAAAATCAACAATATAAAAAGCTGGTTCTTTGACAGGTTAAACAAGAAAAAGAGAGAAAAAGCCCAAATAAACACAATCAGAAATGCAAAAGATCAAGTTACAACTGGCCCTGAAGAAATACAAAAGATTACTATGTACACTTGTATGGAAACAACTTGAAAACCTAAATGAAATGGAGGACTTTCTTGCATCACACAACCTCCCCAGGTTGAAACAAGAAGAAATCAAGACCCTAAATAGATGAATAATAACTCAGGAAATCGACTGTGTCATAAGAAACCTACCTACAAAAAAAAAAGCCCTGAACCAGATGACTTTCCGGCAGAATTCTACAAAACAAACAAGGTGGAGGTGATACTAATCCTATTGAAAGTATTCCAAGCAATAGAGAAAGATGAAATTCTCCCCAAATCATTTTATGAAGCAAACATCACATTGATATCCAAAATGGATAAAGATCAAACAAAGAAAGAGAGCTACAGGCCAATACCCTTGATGAACATAGATGCAAAAATTCTCAACAAGATTCTAGCAAGCTGGATCCAACAACACATCTCAAAATTCATCCACCGTGACCAAGTAGGCTTCATCCCCAGAATGCAAGACTGGTGCAACATCCACAAGACCATAAACATAATTAAATACATCAACAAATGTAAAAACAAAAGCAACATGATTACATCATTAGATGTGGAAAAAGCTTTTGATAAAATCTAGCACCCCTTCTTCAAACATCTAGGTATACCTCAAAATAGTAAGAGCCATCTATGAGAAACCCACAGCCAACACACTGCTAAACAGACAGAAATTGAAACCATTTCCCTGAATACCAGAAAAAGACAAGGATGCCCACTTCCTCCCCTCCTGTTAACATAGTATTGGAGGTCCTAGCTAGAGCAATAAGACAAGATAAGGAGAACAGGGGTATCCATAGAAAGAGAGGAAGTCAAGTTATCCCTCTTTGCGGATGACATGATTCTATACCTCAAAAACCCAAGAGAATCTTTCAAAAACCTTGCCCTGATAAAGGACTTTGGCAAAGCCTTAGGGTATAAAATAAAGACAGTCACATTCCTATACACCAAAAATAAACAAACAGAAACCCAAATAAAAAGCACAGTTCCATTCACAATAGCCACAAAAACGATGACCTACATTGACATCTTCCTAACCAGAGAAGTGAAAGACGTTCACAACAAAACCTAAAAACACTGCCCAAAGCAATCAAAGATGACACAAATAACGAAAAAATATTCCATGCTCATAGATTGGAAGAATCAACATTGTTAAGATATCCATCCTACCCAAGGCAATCTACAGATTTAACACAACACCCATTAAATTACCATCAGCATTCTTCTCAGACCCGGAAAAGACAATACAAGAATTCACACGGAAACGTAAATGATCACGAATCACGAGAACAATCCTCAGCAAAAGAAAAACAAAGCAGCAGATACCACACTCCCAGACTTTAAACTTTATTATAAAGCTACAATAATCAAAACAGTCTGGTATTTGCACAAGAACAGGCATACCGACCAATGGATATAGAACACTTCTGCAAACTGTGCCACAGTGTTCCTTGAGTTCCAGATGGCTTCTCTTTCCTTCTCATCCTCCCATTTCCCTGGGAAATTGCACCCACTCCTATTGCTGCAGTTGTCATCCTTATGTTGGTGACTCCCACATCTATTCCTCAGCTCTGTGGTACATTGCAAAACCTGACCAGAAATATTTGTTGCTCCTCCCTTGAAGAGGTGAAGTTGATCTTTCCAGTCTTTGACTGTCCTTGGGACTTGCCTTGGAGAACAGAATGCAGGTGATATGATGCTGTGCCAGTTCTGAGCTTGGTCCTCAAGAGGTTTTTGCACACATATGCTTTGGTCTTGGCAGTCCCTTCCCTGATGTTCCGTGGACAAACTGGATAGGCAGATGATGAAAGACACTCCATACCCCATCTTCTTTTTGACCACAAGCCAACTACCAAACATGTAAACAAGGTCCTCTGTAGGTAGCTGGTCCCCTGCTGATGCATCGGTTGACTGGGAAGTTCATGAACTAGTTTAGTGCAGATCAGGAAGTATGGTCCAGATCCACAGAAACACCCAGCCAACTCGAAGTTTCAGGCAGTAATAAATGGTTGCTGTGTTACACCACTAAGCTTTGGGGTAGTTGTTACACAACAAGGGTTGTAGACAAGCTCAAACACCTCTTCTGAGCTTCCTGTCTCACAAGGCCGGTGGTCCACGGACATCGCCACTTGGATGTTCTAAGTCCAGCATGTCCCAAACTGGCCTTGACCTTCTTCCTCACCCCCTGCCCACATCCATTCCCAAGCAGGGCTGCTCCTTCTTCTGTCTTTGTCTTCGCAGAGAAACTGTCAGCTACTCAGAAACCTGGACAGCATCCCAACCTCCAAACCTTTTCCTATATATCCAACCCATCACTGAGAGCGGTCAATTCCAGCTTTCAAATAGCTCTTCCACGTCTCCACTTCTCTCCACTTCCATTCATTTTAAACCTGTAGCCTGGTCTTCTCAAGTCTCCCTCTGAGGTCAACTTCCCACCTGTACTCTTGCCTTACCTTCCATCTGTTTCCTATTTAACAGAAAGGATATTTTCCAAATATAGTTTTGGCCACGGGAATCACCTGATTAAATTCCTGTGATGGCTCAAAATCTTTCAAAAAGTCCATCAGCTTCTGTTGGGCTCACCAGCCTTGACTTTAATCGGCATTTAATTGGGAGCCCCTGACGATTTTTGAATGGGACTGTACCAGGGCTCTACTTCAAGAGAAGTGATCTGAGAGTTGTGTTAAGCATGGCTTACAGGGGAAATCTTGGATGTAAGAAGAAAAATTAAGAGGGTTTCACATAGATCCAGTGAGGAAGAGTGGGTCTCAAACAAGACTGACGGGAAGCTTAACTGTTCTCTGACAGTTTCAGGGGAATGGGACAGATAAAACCTGGAACTTCAAGGGTAGATTGTTCAGGCTCTGTTCTGACCAGGTGTCCAGGGGGGGAAAGGGAGCAGTAACAACTGCCTGTGAACTCAAGCTTGACTAATAGATAGGAGTGAAACGTCATTGAATAACAAAGTGTGGAGGAGAAGGCAGTGTATGGAGTGAAGAAATGGCTACTGGACAGTAAGGGACAGAGTGCCAGAAAGGTGGGTGGAGGTCACATCCTGTCGTGTCTGATCCCAGCCCCTTCCCTGCAGCTACGAGCTCAGGCACATTCCTCAGCCTGTCTCTTCTGTGTCTCTGTACTTGCCATTTCTCCTACCCAGTTTCCTGATCTACCTATCAAGGTCACACTTCCGTGCTCTTTCTCACATTCTCTCTCTTTTGGCTATTTGTTTATATAACAAATGTCGACTGAGTGGCCACCATATGTCAGCGTCGGGGCTCCCATGGTAACCTGAGCTGTCCCAATGACCCCCTGCATCTTTCTCTGTAAGTATCACTTAACTCGACTCCCCATGTTATAATCATTTCCACAGCCAATAATAGTAGATTACAATGACAAGTTTGGCAAACTCTCCCAATACACTAGACCTTAGTTCATCTTTGTATTTCCCGATACACGCAGTATATTTTTGTATATCTTTGCATTCCTCCGAGCATGCAGTAACTGTGCAATAAATATTTGATGAGTGAATGAACAATGTTATACAATGTTTAAATAAGTTGGCAAGGATAGCTTTTACTAAAATGATTACACTATTTTCAATGTTTAGACGTAGGGATGGATAAAGTAGCACCGAGGATCTCTGAAGTTAATTAGCAAGTGAAAAGAATTCGTCGAATTTCATTAGAGGAAAGACACACAACCTTGTCCTCCTTTTCCTTGTGAAAGTACATTTACATTTTTGGGTGGTGATTTGTTGTGGTGGAAGGTTTAGCCCTCCTGCCTCCAGTAGTTACATGTGATACGGTTTGAAGTGTGCACCCTGATGCCCCTCAGATCGTCTTCTACCCACCGGCTGATGTTTGAGATTTCACTGTCACAAAAGACTTCATCCTCTCTGTTTCAAGCTATGTTAAATGACAATGTGCATGGGAGGGCCCACATGGGGAGAAAGGCATAGAAGCGAACACTACAGCTTATATTTGAATTCAGCATGCTATCTTTGGAAATGTAAATGAGTCTTTTCTTTAGTAACCGAGTTGTTTGGAATAGAGAGGGGTGATAGAAGCTGACAATGGGAAAAAGAATTGTTAAAAATTGTCACTCAAATAAATCTCTTATTTCTCCTTGTTTTTCCATGTCCTTCTCTTATTCTTCCTTAGAACCTTTGTGGGAAAACAGTATATAATCAGGTTTTGCCGTGGTTGTTTTCATTTAGAAAGTGGTTGTTGCATAAATTTGTGTATGTATCTAGGTCTTACTTTTTGTCCTTCTTTTGGGTAATACAGAGTCATTTCAAAAATCAACAAAGCATCTTTTCTGTGGCCTATTCACCAGACAGTGAAGTGGTTTTATTATAAAGAGCACTTTATTGTAATCACATTCCTTGTCTCAACCTCCTTTAGCGAAGCTCATGGTGGTATGTGCCTCCCTAGTGAACACAAAACACAAATTCCACAAAGGTCAGCTTTTGAGGAATGTCTAGATACACCAAGGGTGTTTACATATGACTTAGGAAAGCAATAACTTAGGAAAGTAATAACTCTTTAGAATGTAAGCAGAATAAAGGAAGAAATTCCTCTCTATTTTTACCCTTTTTGTATGTTTTGTGTCTAGCACAGTTCCTGATGGATTAAAGGTACTCAATAAACATTTTGAATGAATGAGTGAATGGTGTCACTTTTATTGGCAGCTTCATGGTTTAAAGTCCCCTTTCTGCTCCTTACTCAGCTATGGGATCTGGCACGAGGCCCTTGGGCTCTCAGAAATTCAGTTTCTTCATTTGGCAAATGACTCTTGGGTTCGTTTATAAACTCCACAAAGTTAGACACTAGACCTTGGTTTGTTCCCTGCTGATCTGTTTCCTGCCTTCACTACCCAGCATAATCCCTGGAAAATAGGAGGTGATAAAGTAAGTTATCTGTTGGGATAACTCATTTTTGTCCTCCTAGTAGTGCTTGATGAGGACTAAATGAGAATGCCTGCATGTAAGGGTTTTTTGAAGACTTTATGATGAATTCATACGGTGAGGAGGGACTTGTATCAAACAACCCTTCTCGGTAGATAAGGATGGGAAATGTTGGAGAAATAGTTAGAAAGCAGTTATGTGAAGACCCTGGAGAGCAAACAAAGACAGCCAGAAGATGGAGGGGGTGTTATCTTGAAACAGGGAACTGCAGGTGGGAAGGGAGAAGGGACACAGCATGTGAGTGGGGGATGTCACACGCTGAGAGCAGGTCAGTGTGGCCGGCAGAGAGAGCAGATCTAGCGGATGAGGCTGTGTGGGCTGGGAGGAGACTCCTGGTCTTCATCTCAGGTGCCATGGAAAGCCACTGAGCATTTTAAGCAACCAAGGACCAAGGATAGTGGCAAGGGCGATTTCTGTTTTGAAAAGATCGCCTGGCTACAGCACGGAGGAGTAAGCCAAGGCAGTGTTTGTCAAGCCCGCACTGCAGATTACTATGAAGTTCAGGGCTAAAACAACACTCAGTTTCTAACACACAGTTCCCACAGGTGAGAAGTCTGAGTTTAGCATAGCTGTGCTTTCCACTCAAGCTCTCTCCGGGCTGAAATCAACGTGTTGGCCAGGTCGTGTTCTCGTCTGGATTCAGGTGTCTTCCAAACTCAGCCAGGTTGTTGGCAGAGCTCAGTTCCTTGTGGTTGTAGGACTGAGTTCTCTCCTTTCTTACGGCTCCTGGTCAGGGTTTTTTCTCAGCTCCCAGCCATGGCAGCCTACTTTTCCAAAGCCAGCTAGAGAATCTTTTCCTAGTCCTCTAGGAAGGAATCTTATCCAATGTGATGTATTCCTAGGTCCTGCCCAAAGGGAGGGGAGTACAGAGTATGACCAGCAGGGAGCGGTGAGCCTGGTCAGAATTCTGCCTGCCTGTGTTTCAACATGGTATACATTTAACTATACTAGAAACTCCAGGCACTGCTTTGTTTCCAGGGCCCAAATCTGCCTTGGAGGTGAGACCACTGACAAGGGTGCCCTTTGACACTATATTCTGTTCACTAAGCCCATTGGATCTCCGTCCTGTGTAGGTTGCCCCAACCAAGCAGATACCCCTCCTCTTAGTGGTACATTTCCTTGGGGCGTTATGGGCTGCAGTCACATCCTGCTGGCTTTGTTGAGGCAAAGCAGCATCATGACAAGAGTTTACTTTAAAAAAATGGACTCCTCATCACTTTGGCAAAATTCAGCCTTTGCTTTGCAAAGAAGCCGTTCTCACTGAACGTCACTGGATTAAAAGTGCTTGTTTTCAATGTGCGTATGTGGATACAATTCTCAAAAGCGCAATGCTGTGCCAGAAATTGGAGTACTTGAAAAAGTTACCATAACCAGCTTCTGTGACTATAATACCATTCCAATAAGGTTTCCTTGAGCCAGTCCAAGTAGGTTTTGGCTTATGTAAACTCAAGTTTCTCCGCATTTCCTCCCAAAGAGACTTCCCTGCGGAAGTCTTCCCAGTGTTCTATTTAATTATGAAACGTCAGGGTTGCTGTTCCTTTGACTTCTGTGGATGTGAGGGCAAGTAAAAGAAAATTGACTGTCTGACCTTCCACCTCATCTTCCTTTGACTGGTTTGCTCCTGTTTTTCATTCCATTTATTATTGATGGAGTGCCTATTTTCATAGCTTCTGTACCTTTAACGAAGCCTCATGAACAGTTCTTGCTCATGGAAGGGTGTTAGAGTGACACTTAGCCTTAGACCAGTGGTCACTCACTCCTCAGCTGGTTATGCAGCCCCCCTGCCCTTGGGTATCTATGGGACTTGATCCAGAAGGACGCTAGGCGTCGTGTGAGGGGGAGGGATCAGAGAAACAGAAGGAGGTGACCCAGAGGAGGGAAAAGCTGCCAGCCAGTTTGGGGGCATGGGAAGAGGAATGGGGAGATCTCCTCCAGTCATTCAGGCTGTGCGCACCAACCAACTGGGAGAGTGGTGCTATGTTCAGGGTTACGGTTCTCCCTTGGCTAGGTCAGGGAGGTTAAATCAGATCTCCTGGGAACCATGATTTGCAAGCTCTTTTGTTTAGCAAAAGGAGAGGGGTCTGGCAACTTGCCTTCCCTTGACGTAGAATAACTGGAAATCAGTTTCTTTCCCCCCCCACCCCCCGCTAAGTGAGTAAGGAACAAAGAGGAACAAAGTCATTAGCTGTATACCACCTAGACTTGCCAAAACCATTCATGGCTGTGAATTTTCTGTAATGTCTATGGCCCTCACCCCCCATTGCTACCTTCCAAACAATAGTGTGGTCTGAAACAGCTTGAAAGAAAAGGCACAGAGGTGCTATGCTGACCGTGGCCCTCGGTGCCTCCACAGAGTTGACTGAGGTAAACATGTGGGTTCAAAAGCACTTTTCCGTAGGCCATAAATCTCCGCAAGTGCTGCTGGGTCTGGTCTCTGCTGGAAGCCACAGCTGTGGGGACACTTCCCAACTCTCACTGCTCAGAAGGTCAGAGGCCTCCAGAGCTGCCTCTTCCCTGTGACGCCAACTGCAGCACAAATGGCGCTTTCTTCAGGCAGAGACCCGCCTCCCGCTTTCTCACCAATACCTGGAGACTTCCTTCCTAGGGCCGGCCGCCAAATGGCCTGCCGGACCCACAAGGACGCCAAGTGGGAACAAACACAGGATGTTATTTTTGTTCTCAGAAGACCAGGTTCACACACCACAGCCAGTAGTGTGGGAGGGAAAGGAAGGAACCCCTCTCTGGCGTCCAGCGTTGGCCCCGATGGGAGTACCGTTTTCTTAATGGGAGTGAATGAATTGGTCTGAGGCCCTAGGCTCCCACCCAGGCCTCTGAAGGAAAGATCACAGCCCTGGAAGGTTTGTCAGACCTCAGCCAAGTGCGTGCTTGGTTCACAGGGAAGAGCTGAGGTTCAACATGCCAGGGTGAGTCCTACCCACATGCCCCAAGGCAAGCAAGTCCCAAGCAATATAAAAAGGCAAACCTATAAATAAAGTTCTCATTGGCAGCCTGCTGAATTAGACATAAAAATCCCCTGGGAATGACTTTTCGAGACAAATGATGGAACAGAAGGTCAAAGGAAGCTTCTAAAGGAAAAAGGCAGAGAGGAGAACCCTCAGAAGGTTTTAGTCAATATATCTAGGATTTATGTTTGACCCATTTGACTTCTGGAAGCGGATAGCAAGTTGGAAGAGCACTGGATTTGGGAGTCAAGGGTCCTGCTTTGTCCTGGTGGTGGAACTGTGGGAAAATCAGTTTGATCTTTTCTTCAACAAGCACGCACTGAGCACCTCTGCTTGCCTGACATAGAGAGGGAGTGAAGGGATAAAAGAGGGTAAAATCTCTGTCCCATGGAATTCGTGTTCTGGGCAGGGGAACAGACGATAAAAGGGTAAAAAACAAATGAGACACTTTTAGAGGGCAACTAGTGTCCCACAGAGCTTAAGGACAGCAGTCACATGACAGAGAGTCATTCAAGGGCGGGACCTTTGAGCACATGCCGGGGTGTCAAGAAGAAGTCACCTTCACGAGAGACTCAAGCATCCAGGAAAAGGAAGCGGGAAGTTCAAAACCTCCAGTTGGAAACTAAGGGCTCCACAGATCAAGACTCTCCTTCCTCGTGTGTGCAGGGTATCACTGAGGGCCTGATAAGGAGAACTTGGTCAATTGCACAAGTTTCATACGGGGGATAAATTCTGGGGCCCTCAATTTCCACAACACACGCTTCCAGAATGGTTCGATTCTCCTATGGAGCCACTTCTAGCCAAGTCATCTGTTCTCTCTTTTTACCACTTTGTTAGTTTAAGAGAGCCCACAAGTACCTGCCAACAGTTACTGGACCCAATGTCATTCTGTTGATGCTCCCTTAAACCCAAAGAGTAAAGGGAAGGAGTGTGTGTGTGTGTGTGTGTGTGTGTGTGTGTGTGCACATGTGTGCACATCCACACTCAACAGCACACGCCTCTGTGGGTGTTATCCCAGGTTTACTTTGTGTCGTGGGTATATACTACTAATGTACAGAATATCTTTGAGATTCTGTCACTTTAAAGATGGAATCATTGACTTTGGTCCCAGACTGTCTTACCGCAGGTCACCACCTAAGACATTCAGGCTGAGTGTCCGTCACTGTTTTACTTAAAGGTCTCCAGGGACGGCTTCCCAGCCTTCTGGACTGGGACCAATTCACCTCCCTGGCAGGAGGCTTTTCCCACGTCGAAGGCCCCTCTGAGTACAGCTCATTCTCACATCCCTATTTCCAGACCACTCTAGCAATGGCACCTGCCTGTGTCTCCCCTTGGGAGACTCTCTGAACCTGCACAGCCAGGCGGGAAAGGCCAGCAGGAAGGGGCAGTGTGGCGAGCAGAGAGGGAGAGCGGGAAGCACTGTCCCTACCAAGACACCAGCAGCCCAGACTCCACCACCCCTCTCCCGGGTCATCTCCTACGGGTGCACAGGCTCAGCCTCTGAGACGAGCCACAGTCAGAACACCAGGTGACTTGTGTGTCCGGCTTTGGCTCTGGGCCAGCCACTCCACCAGTGCCTTCTCACCACCACAACAGGCAGTAGGCATCATGGTTCCCATTTTGCAGCTGAGGGAACCAAAGTTGGAAAAAGGACGATGACTTACCCGGGGCACTTGGTACAGCTGAAATTTGAACTCAGCTCTGATTCTGAAGTCGGTTTTATAGCTGAACAATTAAAAGCAATGATTAGCTGTTGGCTATTTAGAAAGGATCTTATTTTTTCCTTCCAAATCCCGTATGTGGAGAATACCAGAAACCGAAGTGTAAAGACAAAGAACTCTAGGATGAGGATGGTAGCTGCCATTTAGGGGGCATCTCATTAGGGCCAGGAACTTTACCTGCATTATATCTTTTGATGTGCATGACAACCCCGCAAGGCAGATGTTTCTACTCCATTTTAAAGGTAAGGACATCAAGGCCCCAGTTAATTAGTTCAGTGCATGCTCTGGAGGGTCAGCCTCTAAAACACACAGCTGCAACACTTATTGCATTAAAGGCCACCTCAGATGGACATGTGTGACCTGAGTTACATTTTGTCATCATGGACCAAATGCCACATACCCAGTCGGTAAAAACTTGCTGATCATATATTATCTTTTAAAGTCACAAACACAAAGAGAAAAATTAACATGAACTGACATGCTAGCTACAAATGAAAGGAACAAAAATAACCATATTTCTCAACACTTGATTCTCCCTGAATGATAAAACACAAGGCTTTTAGTGAATACAGTAGCTTGTCATTTTACCTTGACATGATGAACTATAGCAAAGACATACCAGACCAGGAAGCAGAAGATTTGACTAGAGTCCCAGCTTTTACACTGACTAACAGTGTGCAGCCGGACTTGGTGGCCCAGCCTGTCATCCCGCGCCTTTGGGAGGCTGAGGTGAGTGGATGGCCTGAGCCCGCAGGTTCGAGACCCGCCTGGGCAGCGAGACCTCATCTCTACAATAAATCAAAAAATCAGCCGGGCGTGGTGGCACATGCTGTAATTCTGGCTACTTGGAAGGCTGAGGCGGAAGGATCGCCGGAGTCCAGCAGGTCGAGGCTGCGGTGGCCGGGAGTGTCCACTGCACTCCAGTCTGGGCAACAGAGTGAGACTCCAACTCAAAAAAAACCCCCCAAAAAACAGTGTGAACACAGGTAAGTTGCAACACTTTGCCAAACTCTGATTTCCTCTTGGGTAAGATTGATGTAATAATATTACCTCACACTCTTAAATTTGTCACATTATTGCCTAATAATAATGTATGATGATACTTGCCATGACTGTCTCAGAGATTATTACAAAGATTAGATGATGTCATGTATGTGAAAGCATGTCATTAGCACTAAACAAATGTAAGAGGCATGACTCTTGTGAGGATGATGGTGACTTGTAAACAGCATCACTATTATGAGGGTGGTGATAACTTTTCAAGGTCATTGTCTCACCACTGTCACTCCCAGCAGACTGCCCTGAGAGCCTGTGAAATTGAGGCCCGGCAGGGTCAGGCTAAGAACCCTGGACAGTAGCTGTCTTTAATGACAGGGCCTCACATGAGACCTATGGGCTGGAATCCTAAATTCATTTCCCTATGGAGTTAAGGGCAGCTTCTTGCCGGATAACACTATGTAGATGTCTGGGATGGTTTTTAAGGCATCTCCCCTCAATTACAATCAAATCATAACAAATAATTTTCTGCGCTTGTAGCTTGGCCCCCATTTCCTCCCCCTGCCTCCCCCCCATTTTTCCCTCCACATGTGGCTCCGTCTGTCCTAGGTGGGATGTGCCTGCCTATTGTCAGGGAGCATGTTTACTTAAGCTTTCTGTCACACACGCATGGCACCATCAGAGAATGAAGTCTAGCCAGACCCAGAACATAGCACAAGGACGACCGGTGACACTGCAGTCTGTGAACTCACTTACTTAATGTGTGCGATGTTGTGCTTCTCAGACAGAGCGTGGACGGGGGGCGGTCGGGCATGTGTGTACCTGCTGTGGGAGCATTCATAGTCTTAGAAGCCAGAGAGATCTGGTTGCAGTCCTGACCCTCCACAAGTTAGCTTTGAGATGGAGCTACTTGAGTTTCTTGGCTTCAGTTTCCCCCTTTCTGGGTAATGAAATCAGGCTCTTCCCGTTGTTCAGAGAATCCAGTGAGACAACAAATGCAGAATGCCTGGCAGTAGTTGCTGTGAATGGATATCTCCCTCCTCTAAATCCACTAAAGTACACTGCCCTTGATAGAGCTATCTACCGCTTTCCTCTTCTGAGAAGATAAATCACAGATTGTCTCCATTCGGGTCCTCAAAGTATCTGTCGCTATGAGAACACCTGTGGGTGTGATCATTATGCAACATGGATATGTATTAAAACATCAAGTCATAGCCCACAGATATGTACAGTTACAATGTGTTCATTAAAAATAAATAAATGATATTTAAAAGACAGTTAGCTGACATTATATTGGGTTACAGCTTCCTCTTAGCTCTTTGAATCATTTGACACAAATGATGGTATGCGGCACATTACAATTGCTGAATGAACAAGACAGAAAAGGTTCAGCCTGTATAGTGAATGGATATTTATTTTTAATGAACACATTGTAATTGTACATATCTGTGGGATACGACTTGATGTTTTAATACATATCCATGTTGCATAATGATCACATCCACAGGTGTTCTCATAGCGACAGATACTTTGAGGACCTGAATGGAGACAATATGTGATTTATCTTCTCAGAAGAGGAAAGCAGTAGATATCTCTATCAAGGGCAGTGTGTTTTAGTGGATTTAGAGGAGGGAGATATCCATTCACAGCCTGCATTTCTACAAAAGAAATAGATGTATACTTGGCTCTATGGATGGGGAAAGAGAAGTTCCTGGAAGGAGGCTAACAAAAGTGCCACCTATGGATAGGGGATGCTGATTACTTGTTTGAAGTTTTTTTAAATAATAAAATTAATTTTTGTAAAGGTCATGTATAGCAGGAATTGAACATGGGCATTTGTAGAGACTTGCATAGCACTGGTTTTAAGGGAGATCTAAAGTGGTTTTTTTCAGCGTTCCCACCAAATCTCCCCTATGACTAACGTGAACGAACACACCTTATCGTCAGGGCTTGGCAGATACAGGGGGACAACTCTCAGAGGGTGTAGAACCCTGCTGGGGACCAGGGTGGTTAGAGTGTGACCCAGCGTGAGATACGTGATCGTGAAACACCATGCTACCACCACGTTAAAAGATTACCGTCCTCCCACTTCTAAAATGCTGCCAAGGGCTTTGCAGAAGGTGTGGGTCAGATTATTATATCATTCTTTTGCATTTCATCTATCCCTACTGATGTTATAACACCAGGTCATTGAAAGGGCAGTTTTAAATTTTATTTTCTAAGAAGAGGACTTTTGCTTTAATTCCTCGTAAGCATTCCATTCCTTTCTCACTCTCTGGTCACTTCGTTCCTACAGGAGGAAATTTAATTCCAAGGACTAGCACCTGCCAAATTCGGATGGCAGGCAGCCTTCCCTGTCTGATCCTTTGATGCATAATTGCAGAAAAGTAACCTGGTACAGCTTCGCTTTTTTTCCCTTCCTCAATATTTTTCCAACACAAAGTTCTCTGTCCACATTGGTTTTATTTTGCCATGTGGTTTTTCGTGGGATCCCAGGGCCCGTGTTCTGACTGCCTCCTTGGGGAAGCACAAAGCTAGGAAGTGGGTGGGATGGGGAGGAGTTTTCCTCTCCTTCTTGACCACCAGTTTGTTGTTTTTTTTTTTCTCTTTCTCTCTCTCTTTAAGACTTAGCAACAGCCACACTGTGTGAAGTATTCACTGTGTGAAGTTATACAAGCTGCTGTGCTGTTCTGTTTGACTTCTTGAGACTTTGCAACCAGCTGCAAAGGAAGGACTACCCTCTCCCAGGGTAGCACAAGAAAAATACTCTCATGAAAGTACAAGTTGACTCAATATTTTTCTCTAATAGGATCATTTTTCCTCATTACTGAGACAGCCAAAATATACTTTTGGCTAAATGAAAAAAAAGCATTGATATGTTTCATTGATTATGATTTAAATCTACCTAAGGGACTAGTCAAAGGAAGAGGCAAATGATATTTTGTAGTCCGTAAACTTCAGCAGATGCCACACAATTAAACCATTTAAAGCTTATTTGTTTAAGTATTTGAAAAACAATTATTCTCGCATTTCAGAAGTGAGAAGGGTATATTATAGGGCGCACAATACAGAACTTGCAGGACATACTGCTTGGGTTGGATGCATTTCCCTACTACTTCTTGGGAAAATTACTTAATCTCACTATGACTCAGTTTCTTAAGCTGTGAAATGGGATAATAATAGTACCAACCCCCAGGGTTCTTGTGACACTGCTATGTAAAGTGCTTAAAAACTGTGCCTGACACATAGTAAGTTATCTATAAGAGTTTGCTCTTATCGCTGTTACAACTATAGAAGACTGCTAAGAGAAGAAAAGACTTTTGTAAAAAAAAAAGGGAAGGAAAAGAAAATAAAATTATCTGAAATTACATCTAGAAAGATTTTTTTATAGCATAGCACCAAAAAAGAGTTAGTCATGAGATACTTGGCTTTTGCTGCCTCAAGAGTTTTAGGTTAAGGACAAGACAAGCAGAAAGAAGGATACGTGTAGCAATGTTGTCCAAGATCTTTTTCAGTTAGGCAGAAAACAAAGAGACAAAGAGTCCAGGATTGTCAAAGTCTAGAGTTTCATGAAAAATGACACTGGCCAGGTTATGACTTGAGGGCAGTGTACCTAGGACATTAAAACTAAGACATGGGTCAAACAGAGGCACAGTCAACACAGGCAGTAAAAGCAAAGGCTTTTTATTTGATAAGGTCAACAACAAGCAATTTGAACTTAACACCTGTAAGACTAAGTAGTAGCTCTTCTACACAACTACCTGAGTCTCCCATTTTTCATGTCTTCCTCTCATTGTTGATTTTCTACTTGTTAAATTAATTATTGAAAGGTGAAAATAACTTTCCTACATATAATTTTGAATTTATCTATTTCTCCTTGTAATTTTCTGAGTTTTTGCTTTATTGATTATATATTTGGGTGTTTTGAAATTCTGTTATTAGGTGCATGTGTTCAGGAATGCTGTGTAATTTTGGTGAATTTTTTCCCTTATATGACATAACTTCTTTATCTTTGGTGTTATTCTTTACTTTGAAATACACTTTGTCTGATTTTAATGTAGATATTCCAAATTTCTTTTGGTTAGTGATAACATGGTACAGATTTTTCCATCTAGTTATTTTAAATATATTTGGGTCTTCACACGCATTTATTGAGTACTTGCTCCATCTAAAACTTTATGCTTGGGCCTGAGATTTTAATAGTAAAGTGGGGAGTGACATAGTCAACTTTTCATTCCAGAGTGACTACTCCAGCAGTGGATCAGAGAAGGTGATGGAAAGGGACAAAATTAGGAGACTGCTGCAGTAATTTGGGTTAGAAGCTATTGTGTCCTGAAGTGAATTATTACGACCTGAAGCATTGTTTCCCTCCATGGTGGGGAGGGAAAGAAATGGATGGATCCCATTTCGGAGGTAGAATTATCATAATTCTCTGACTGAAAGGAAGTGGGAAGTGAAGGAACACAGAGAAGCCAAGACATTGGAGTTGAGGATAGTGATGTCTTTACTGAGATATGGAACGTTGGAAAGAACGGACGCATTTAGGAACCTGTTGAGTTTGAGGTGGTTATGAGACACCTAAGCAAAGATTCAAGTACATGGTTGATAGAGAATTTTGAAATCACATGAGATGTTTAAGTTAGAGTTGGGAATCCTTCCTCAACAGCTCCCACATGAACAAGCAGTGGTGATTAAAACCAACCAGGGAGCATGTGCAATCTAATCAGCAAGCAGAAGAAGAGAAGAGGCATGAGATGAGGAAAGGAGAGAACTTAAGTCAGAAAGAGTGGTGATCAGTAACAAAGTGATACTCGCAGATATAAAGCAAAACAAGATGGAAACAGATTCAGAGATTAGTTGCGTAACGACAGTACCAAGGCAAAGCTCGGTAAGTTCACATAGTTTCTCTAAAACCCACTTTATGGTTATTTCTGATAGTCACTTGTTAGTACTGACCATTAGAGTTTTGTTTATTTTGTGTGAATATTTAATCGGAGACACTTGAGAAATTACTGTGGCAGAGTGAATCAATGGCGTATCCCTGAGACATGTGCTGACGAAGCATTGACTGGCTCCACTGCTTAGACTCAAGATGCATTCATTAGCAGCCACACGCATCCCAAGAAGAGCTTCATTAGGCTAAGGGACAGGCCTGGAAGAATCTGCCTTATCTCAGCAGTTCCTCGTCTTCCCTGCCCACTCCCTTCCTCTCAGTAGAGCCACTCCTGAGTCCCTGGGTCTTTCAGGGCTGAGGCTCCGTGCCAGCACCTGCACACACAAGCTTGCTAGGGGAGCTTGCAAGTGATCAGGTTCACGCAAAACATAAGGGGAGACTGAAATGATAGCTGGGATTTCCATATAAAGGATTGTAAAGTAAACACTGTAAGTGTGAGAAAGACACGACTTATGCTTGTGCTTAGAAAAAGCATTTAGGTAGAAGAGTGAAGGAGGCGGGAAGTGAGAGGGAAGAATGCAGACTGCTCAGAAAGACTTGTAACAGTAAGAGTAAGAGATCATAAGAGCCCATTTTCGACCAGAGGAGATGGGATCATGGATCCCGTGGAGATGGGATCATGGATTTTAAACATATTCAGGAGGGAATGTGACAGAACTGGTGCCGATTGACCTGGGTGATAAGGACAAGAGAATGGGGGAAGAGGACTCCATAATTTCCTCCTTGGGCCATTCGCTGAATATTAATGAGCCCAAATACGGAAGAACCATAATTTCTAATATTCCTATATACTCTTAGAAATGATGTGCCTTCACTGTATGAACCTCTTTTACTCCTACCTTCTGTAGAAGTCAGCATGGCCATCGGCACACTTTGCAGCCGCAGCCCCTCCAAGGCTGCACAAATCACTTTCCATCTCATGAAGATTCAGGCATCTTTTATTGGAGGTAATGAGACCGATGCAATGGGAAGCCAACAGAACGCTTTCCAGACTGTATAATCCTCAAAAAACAATGCTTAGTGAGTTCATGCTACTTGCACTCAACAATGAGATGCTATTTGACTGACAGCACTATTCATCCCCCTCTGGATGACAGCCTGCTCAGAGCAACAAAAGGTTGCTACAAAATTCATGTTTTATCACCTCTTCTTAGTCTAGAGCAACATTCAGAAAGATATAACAAAACTGTATCTCTCACTGTCTGTTTCTCATCTCACATCGGTAGGAAGGTGTGGGCAAGCATGTTGCCAGAGATATTGTCATCTTGGAGTTAGCTTTTAAGTTCATACTCAATGTGCAATCTCTCTCATCTAATTCCTCTTGTGCTGTACACCTATCATTGTATTTGATCTGCAAAATAACCCTCAAAGCTAGGAGAAACAGGTTGTTACTATTATTCCTATTTACAGATTGAATATTGAGGCCCAATGTCAATGAAGTAGTAGGAATAGATTGGGGGTTGGAGCAGAAAAGTGGGGTGTTGGACGTGTTAAGTTTTTGAGGTGCCTTTCCAGATGAAGACATCAAATAGGCCACGACACACATGGGTATGAATTTCTGGGTGTAGACTGGAGTTGAGGATACAGATTTGGGAATCGTCAGTCTATCAAAGTGGTTAACAAAAAGGTATGAACATGCAACTTTGAAATGAAGCCGTTCAGTACACTTGTGCTTTCATTTATTTATTTATTTTCATTTCAATAGCCTTGAGGGTACACATCGTCTTGGTCTGGACTTCAAGTGTACTTGCCACTCCTACCTGTGTGCATTGTACTTGGTTAGTACATTTTTTGGTCCCTCCCCTCTCCAGTGTTCATCATACCATTCTCTGCGTCTTTACAGATCCTTAATTCAACTCCCACATATAAGTGAGAACACGTGGTGCTTGGTTTTCTGTTCCTGAGTTAGCTCACTTAGGATGGTGTCCTCCAATTCCATTCAAGTTACTGCAAAAGATAATTATTTTATTTTATTTTTTTGATAGCTGAACAGTATACATAGTGTGTACACACACACACACACACACACACATAAATATCTATCACATTTTCATTATTCACTATTCAGCTGGTGGGGTATTTAGGCTGATTCCACATCTTTGCAATTGTGAATTGTGCTGCGATGAGCATGCAGGTGTCTTTTTTATATAATCACCTCTGTTTCTTAAGGTAGACACCTAGCAGTGCGATTCTTGGATCAAATGGTATATCTACTTTTAGTTGTTAGAGAAATCTCCACACTGCTTTCCACAGAGATTATACTAATGTACACACCCCACTAACAGTGTATAAGCATTCCCTTTTTTCCTCATCCATGCCCGCACCTATTGTTTTCTGATTTTCTAAATAATGGCCATTCTGACTGGTATAAAGTGGTATCTTCTTGTGGTTCTCATTTGTATTTCCCTGATGATGAGCAGTGTTGAGCATTTTTTCATATTTGTTGGCCATTTGTATGTCTTCTTTTGAGAGATGTCTGTTCATGTTGTTTGTCCACTTTTTAATGGGGTTATTTGCTTTTTTCATGCTGATTTGTTTGTGTCCTTTGTAGATTCTAGATATTAGTTCTTTGTCAGATGTATAGTTTGTGAATTTCTTATTCCTTTCTGCAGGTTGCCTGTTTGGTCTGTTGATTATTTCTTTTGTTGTGCAGAAGCTTTTAACTTTAATTAAGTCCCATTTGCTTATTTTTGTTTTTGTTGTGTTTGCTTTTGAGGCTTTAGCCATAAATTCTTTGCTTAGGCTGATGTTCATAAGAGTTTTTCCTAGGTTTTATTCTTGGATTTTTATGGTTTCAGGTCTTTAATTCATCTTGAATTATTTGTATATGGAGAGAGATAGGGATCAAGTTTCATTTTTCTGCATTTAGCTATCCAATTTTCCAAGCATCATTTGTTGAATAGGGTGTCCTTTCCCCGGTTTATATTTGTGTCTGCTTTGTCAAAGATTAGTTGGTGTAAGGTATTTGAATTTATTTCTGCTCCATTGGTCCATGTATCTACTCTTGTACCAGGATCATGCATGCTATTTTGGTTACTACAACCTTGTAGTATAATTTGAAGTTAGGTAATATGGCACCTCCAGCTTTGTTGTTTCTGCTGAAGACTGCTTTGGCTACTCTGACTCTTTTTTGGTTTCATATAAATGTTAGCATTGTTTTTCCTAATTCTGTGAAAAATGACATTGGTAGTCTGACAGGGATTGCACTGAATCTGTAGATTACTTTGGGTAATGTGGTCATTTTAACAATATTGATTCTTGTAATCCATGAGCACGGGATGTCTCCATTTGTTTGTGTCCTCTGCAATGTCTCTCATCAGAGTTTTATAGTTCTTCTTGCAGGGGTCTTTCACCTCTTTGGTTAAATATGTTTTCAGTATTTTAGCTTTTTGTAAAAAAGAAAAGCTAAAGAAAGTATTTTCTGTCATAAACAGGGTTGTATTTTCACTTAAAATAGAAAACTGGTGGTCTTTGGGCCAGATTCATTACACAGACATGCTTATGAAAGGGGTGAGACTGGAATCATGTTTGAAAAATTGAGAAACGTCACATAGAAACCTAATTTCCAGCATTTGTTTTAAAAGCAAAAGCTCTGGCATCCTGGGTCTATATTCTCACACCTGAGTTATATCAAGGAGTTGAGTCGCTTTCCTCACCTTTAAACAGAATGTTCTCTTTTGGTTTTCCATAGTCGCCAAGTCTCCGTAGTGTATTACCAGCCCACATCAATATTTATCTTTCTGTCCTGCAGGTTTTTAAGTTTGTGATCATCATCCAGGACCCTACTTGGTCAGATTGGCCCAATTCTACAGTTTAAGTTCTTTCTTAAAGTGTACCCTAAGACTTGGTAGCTCCAGAAAACCTTCTCCAGCTACCTGAACCCTCAGAAATGACTCCAACCATTTAGCATCCTGTTGTGCTACATAGAAAACCTGTCTTAGTATGTTAATGATTTCATATGTATAGTCTATTTTCCTACCTAGACTCAAAGCTATTTGAGAATTGCACTACACTGGTTGCATTTTATTAGTGTGCCCAGCATTTGCATAGAGCTTTACATAGGATTGACATTCAAAAAGTGCTATGTGGTAAATAATTGAACAAGTGTCTGCAACTCACAGATTATAAAACTCCTTACATCCATTTTCTCCTCAAAGAGCCCAAGGTGACCCAGCTCCTAACAGGAAAGTCAGTACCCCAGGCAGGATTTGAGGAGTTCTGTGAACCTCACTGTACATTCTCTAGAAGCCTGACAATCACCTATGGGCCACAACAAACCTGAAGATAGGAGACTCTGCCAATCAAAGGCCAGGGTAACATCAAGAATAAGTTTATTGGAGGTGACAGAGATCACTACTGACTCCCCTGAGAAAAGAAACAACTTAATTCAATTTACTAAGGTCTATGTGGTCTGGACTATGCTGGACCCTAGGGTTACAGCAGCAAAGCATACATGGTAGTGGCAGCTCTGATTACAGGGAGGTTAAGAGTGGGAGAAAGGCCCTAAAAAACTAATTACAGCATCCTCACTGTTAGGATTATATGCAAACTATACAAACTATGAAGCAATCACATTTAGCACAATTAAAGATATGTTTTAAGTTACACATAAAAATAGAAAACATTTTTAAAAACTTATCAGATCTAAAAATGTCGGACTTCTAAAATATGTCAATAATTGAAATTTAAAGTGCAATGTTTGTGTATAACAACATACTAAACCCAGATGAAAAGAGAGTTGGCATACCGAAAGGTAGAAGAAATTGGACCAGGTGCAGTGGCTCAAGCCTGTAATCCCAGTACTTTGGGAGGACGAGGTGAGAGGATTGCCTAAGCCCAGGGATTGGAGACCAGCCTGGGTAACTTGGTGAGACAGCAACTCTACAGTAAATCAAAAAATTAACTGGGCATGGGGGTGCACGCTTGTAGTCCTAGCTACTTGAAAGGCTGAGATGAAAGGATCCCTGAGCCCAGCAGGTTGAGGCTGCAGTGGCCATGAGTGTGCCATTGTACTCAAGGCTGAGGGACAAAGTGAGACTCCTACTCAAAAATAAAATAAAATAAGAAATTAGCCAGAATATAGCACAAGAAACATGAGAGATTAAAATATGAGGTATGGAGAATAGACCAAGAAGGTCTAACACACATAGAAGCATAGTTCCAAAAAAGAGGAGAGAGAAAAATAGGGTAAAAGCAATATTTATCCAAATAATATCTGAGACTATTTCAGAACTAATTAAAGATACTGTCCCACGGGTTTAAGTGGGCCAATTAATTCCAGGTATGAAAAATAACAAGAAATTCAGTCTTAGACCCATTTGGGTGAAATTGGAGAACTCCAAAAGATAGAGGATTGTACAAACAGCAAAACAAGAGCGATAGACTAATATGTGATTCATCAACAACTTTTTAATGGTTACAATGAAAGCCAGAAGGCAACTGGAATTGCACCTTCAATATGCTAATAGAAAATAACACACATCCTCTAACCCAATATAGTAAATATTGCTCAAAAACAAAGATAAGATAAAGACAGATAAACGGACAGTTGCCATTCACAGATACTAAAAAAAACCCAGAAGTTGTATACTGGACAGAAAGTCTAAATTATAAAAAGGAATGATGATAGAAAGAAAGAAAGATAGAAAGGAAAAGGAAAGGAAAGAAAGGTAAATATGGGCCTAATCAAAATAGGATGAAAAGGATGAGGAGGGGAAAAGACAGGAAGGGAAACTGTCCTTGAGGAACCAGTGGTCGCTCTTAGAATAAGAAGATGATAGAGTCTTCTCATTTGGTTATAGCTCACAAGGGAAGGGTTTTGTAGGTGGCAGTTGGTAAAATGACTTAAGTACATTCTAAGGAAGATAACCAATTGACTGGAAAGAAAGTTACCTTTCAAGTTGACATCTATTTTTTTAGGTAGGTCCTGACATTATTTTTTTTTTAAATTCTGTCATAGTTCACTTTGCTTCAGGGAAGGTGGGTCAAAACTACTTCGGTATGTGGGAGGAGAAGTTGGCTGAACTATTTGCAAAATTGGCTTAACACTCTTCTTTATTTTACTAGAAAAAAAATCATGTCTTTTGTCACACTGTGTTCCTCAGGTGCCACAGCTGGTAGCTCTAATGAAGAGCTAAAGGAAGTTCATGACTGGTCTTGCAATGCTAGCAAGGAGGGCGTGAAGAAAATGCCATGCCTTTGTGTTGCAATGTTGTTATTGGCAATGCCCTGGTGCTGTACCCACATTTTATTTGCTTCGGCTCGTATGGGGAGATCAGAGAAAGGGTACAAGGAGGGTAGAGGATTGGAGTCTGTCGAACAAGCTTTGGGCTTGTCTTTGGTCAGCCTCCAGCTACTTCTCCCTAGCTGAGGTTGAATCATCCAGGGCCTCTTGACTCTGATCCAATGGGTCAAGAAACCAGCACCGGGAAGGGATGCAATTCTCTTCCTAGACTTGGGTGATTGTTTTGTTTTGAACGATGCTGTCTCCAACTTAAGGATCCTGTAAATCTGTTCATAAAACAAGTAGCTCCTTTTAAATGTTTTTCAGTTACAGGGAAGATAATAATGAGTCCAAGAAGCACAGAAGGGAGGATTTGGGAAGTAGAAATGTGAATAACTATAGGAGAACAGAGAGATGAGTCAGCCCTCGAGAGAAGCTTAGATTAAATTAATTAGGAATGCCGGAGGGAAACCATTTGAGAGCGAAGGAAGTCACTCTCTTTGAGAGGGTAGAAGAAGAAAGAACAAGCTTGGGGAGGTATTGTTTGAAGTTACAGAATTTAGTTCCTTTTAAACAGGATATTTGCCAAGAATGCAACAGAGATTTTCTTGAGTCCGAAGGAAACAATTTCCCACTTTCTGCTTAGAAGGGAAAAACTCTGCTTAGTAGCAGCTCTACTTGTAACTTCATCTAAACTCTGTTTCTTCTTACGAGCTGCCTGGCCTCACGCACACGCTGCCATGGTCTCCCAGAAGCCCTTCCTGTGCTTATGCTCCTGACCATGGAAACGACTCAGAGATTCAAATTTGTTTCAAAACACTTTCTTAAAATATTCTGAAAGACAGTGTTTTATGTCAAAGAAAGTGATGAGATGAATCAATGTTTGTGTTTCAATGTGGATTTTTTTGTATAGTTGAGGAAGACTTATTTATTTTAGAAACAAAAGCATTTTTAGTACATTGAAGAAAAATGCTATGTGGGATAAGATTGACCTTTCTCTGAATGCCTGGTCTATGATGTTTGAGCTAACAAATTTACCATGAAGCCAAACTTCTCTGAATTTCTGAGGCCACTTGTGAGCTCAGCTATCAGGACCATAATGTAAGAAATTATGTAAAGATAATGAGCCCTTATTTCTTTGGCTTTCTTCCAATACAACTACAATAAATTTGAAAGAAAAGGTTGTAAAAGACAAAGGAGATGGCTGAGTTGGCAGGACACCAAGATGCTTGGCCAGGGTGTACTGAACACTAAGGTTAAGACACAAAGAACATTACAAAGAACAATGGGCTGAATTTTAAATTTAGAGCAAAATCATTTTCTAATTTGGTTCTATGGATCAAAAAAAAAAAAGGTATTATTCTGCCTGCCCATGCTGTGGTTAGGTCAAATGAGTTCTAAACTCCACAAAAAGGATAAAGCTCCAGGTATGAGTTTCCTGGCGATATTTCTTGGGGCATTTTGAAGTCCACAAATGAGGGAGGAATGAGCTTTGAGTTCCCAGACCTCAGACCTCCCAGCGTAGAGGCAATGGTGGTGCATCATTCCTGGCAAAGTGCATAAACCACTGTGGACTCACAGCTCATCTATATCTGCCTTCTCACCTCTGCAGAATTCCCAGAAGAACCCATGGCTCACAGCTGCCCTTGACAATGCAAGGATGAGGAGTGTCACTGACCACTGACATCTTTGCTGTATTCTTTGGCACATGACATCTTCCCAGACATTATTCATTCTGACTTGGCTTTGGCTATTGGCTTCTTACTTTGTAAGTAGCCACTGAATTGCCTTTGAAAACCAAATCAAATTGGACAAGCTCTTATATAGTCTTTCCTGCTGATTACATGAAATAGAAATTAGAATTCACATCTTAAGTCATATCTAATTTTTTTTTGTGTGTTGGACTCTCACTCTGTCACCCAGACTGGAGTGCAGTGGCACGCTCCCGGCCACCGCAGCCTCGACCTGCTGGGCTCCGGCGATCCTTCCATTCAGCCTTCCAAGTAGCCGGAACTACAGGCGTGCGCTACCATACCCGGCTAATATTTTTATTTATTGTAGAGATGAGGTCTCGCCAAGTTACCCAGGCGGATCTCGAACCCGCGGGCTCAGGCAATCCACTTACCTCAGCCTCCCAAAGCGCAGGATTACAGGCTGAGCCACCGAGCCCGGCGTCATATCTATTTTTAAATGCATAATGAGTTGTTCTTAGTTCCTACCACGTGCTAGGCACTATACTGAGTACTGGTGCTCCTATCTGGACTAATGTTTATGCATTGATTGAACCAGTATTTACTGAATACCTTTCATGTGCCAGATACTCTTTTAGGCACTGAAAATATAGCAGTAGCAAACAAACAAACAACACCGCCAACAAACTAAGTTCTTGTCCTCAAGGAACTTATATTTGAGAAGAGTGAGACAGACAATAAACAAATGAAGATATCATATGTTAGGTGGCTAGATGTCCATCAATAGATGAATAGATAAAGATAATGTGATCTGTTTATACACAATTAAATACTATTCAGTCATAAAAGAATGAAAACCTGTCATTTACAGCTACATGGATGAGCATGGAAGACATTAAGTGAACTAAGTTAAGCATGAAAGATAAATACTGCATGTCTTCACTCATAGTGGTTATTAGAGACTGGAAAGGGTGGGGGCAGGGAGGGTAGGGAGAGATTGGTTATGCATACAAAATTTCAGCTAAATAGGAGGAATGAGTTCCGGTATTCCAAAGCACTATAGGGTGAATACAGTAAACAATAATTTAGTATATATTTTCAAAAGAGTTAGAAGAGGGAAATTCGAATGTCCACAACACAAAGAAATAATCCATGTTAGACGTGGTGGATATGCTAATTAACCTGATTTAATCATCATGCATTGTAGTATTACATAAAAATATAAACTATTCCATAAATATGTACAATTTTGACATATTCAGCTAAGAATAGAGAGAGAAAACAATAAGCCAGATGGCAATGAATGACAAAGAAAATAATACGTAAAGGACACGGAGAGTAAGAGAAGCATAGAGTAAATACAGAACCTGTGCCCATTTCCCCCTCCTCTGCTGATAACTGTCTTCTGACTGGGTGAATGGTCCCTGGCCAAGGCCATCTGTGTTCAGTTGAAATGCCCTTGGAGATATAGACATCTGCAAACTCAAGACAGTTCCCAAGGGAAAACATCTTTGCTTCCTCTTCTTGGCACAAAATGCATCTATCTCCCTTTCCCATGTCGGGGGTAAGTAAACTTTATGCTGACCAGTCACCATCGATTCCCTCTTGCAAGTAATATTAAACCCATACCTTTATCAACCTGTCCTCTGGGCAATTTCTTCAGAATACGTAAACATTATGTAAGCACCCTGTCTGATTTGGGGCTGCTGTGCTACAGGGAGTTTGGAGGAAGCCTCTCTGAGAGAGTAGAATTTGGGAGCAGACATCCGAGCAGAGACTTGACGGAGGTGAAAGAAAAAAGCAATGCAGGTATTTGTGGAAAGAGACTTCCTGGCTGAGTGACAGGAAGTGAAGAGACCATGGATGCAGACTCCTACTTGCCATGCTGCATGGTGACCAGGGTGGTCAGTGCGGTTGGAGCAGAGGAGTCGAGGGAGAAGAGGACAAGATGCAACCCGAGGTGACTGGGACCAGCTTTTGTCGGGCCCTGCGCGGACGTGAGCTGTGTTGATTGGATCAGAAGACAACTGTGATGTGACTCAGAGTCAGGAGGTCACCACAGTGACTGTGTGGGTACTGGCGCTGGGGGCAGCAGGGCATCTGTTACAAGGCCATCGCAGCGTCTCTTTGTTCCACATTAATATTGTGCGGTTCTAAGCTAAGGATTGTGAGGCTGGAGGAAGTAACATGCGAAAGGATGCTTAGACCTACTTTCGCTTCCTCCCATTTGCCTACAGAGTAACAGACACTTCTCTAACCTCACTTTGCTCACAGGGAGACAGAATAACCAAGTGATTAAGAACACTGGCGTCTTGGTTTAATTAACTCCTACTTGTCTATTTTTGCTGTTGTGGCCTGGGCTTTTGAGGTCTTCATCATAAATTCTTTGCTTAGACCAATGTCCAGAAAAGTCTTTCCTAGGTTTTCTTCCAGTGTTTTTATAGTTTGGGGTCTTACGTCTAAGTCTGTAGTATATCTTGAGCTGATTTTTGTATATGGTGAGAGACAGGGATCCACTTTCATTTTTTTGTATATGGCCATCCAATCGTCCTAGCACCGTTTATAGAAACGGGTGATCTTTTCCCAATGCATATTCTTGTCAACTTTGTCAAAAATCGATTGTCTGTAAATATGTGACTTCATTTCTGAGTTCTTTATTCTATTCCATTGATCTATGACCTGCTTTTATACCAGTGCCAGCTGTTTTGGTTACTACAGCTATGGGATATAATTTGAAGTCAGGTAATGTGTTGCCGCCAGCTTTGTATGTTATTCAGACCCTAAAAGCATTGGACATGCTAAAATCCCTGACTTGACACTTGTACAATCTATGCATGTAACAAAATTGCACTTATACCCCATAAATTTATGTAAATAATAATACTAAAGAATACAGGCTTTGGGGTTTGGCAGCTGGTTTCAATTCCAGTTGCACACTCAGGTAAGTGCCCTGGAACAATTTGTTTTTTAATCCCTATGTCTCCATTTTCTCTTCTGTGAAATGGGAGTTGAAAAAGTCTGTACACAATAGGGTTGTCCTAAGGGATTAAGCACAGTCCAACATGGGCAGCGTTTATCAGAATGCCAGGCCCACAGCATTGAGAGAAGAATCACAGAAGGTCGAAAATGAGAGTAGTCTTTGTGAACAGTTGTGGTCATGCAACGGTTCGTTGTGAATTCTACAAGATATGAATAAACATGTGCTACATTTGACAATATAGGCTGTGATGAGTGCCAGAGTTCATTCTGCAGAGGGGATTTGGAGGCAAACTTTGCACATTTCATGACCTCAGGCCCCACTTTGCACAGTCATTTTCCATCAGTCAAGTGGACAGGGTCAGTCACAGGGATGTGAAGGCTGGCCTTGACCTTTGACAGATGGACCTGGCCAGGGATTTTGCCCAGCAGAAACTGAGGGGCTGAGTATCTGTACATACCCTTGTGCCTACTTTAGAAGAAGAGGGCTTATTTTCTCAGCAGGAGGTGCATCGTCCATGCATTCCCCTGTGTATCTTTCCCACCCTTGTTGGGACCGGCATTGCGCCAACGGAGTGCCAAAGACCACAGGCTTGAAAGGTTGGATCTTACGATTTAAAAGCCTGTGACACTGAAGACATTCTCTAGCTCAAGCTTTCTCACACCATGGAGATGCTGAATAAGACGCTTACATAAATGTCTTCCAAATTAATGCGAAGCTTCATAGGACTCTTGAATCGAGTGCAGACTGTCCCCTTTCTCATCCCTTCTCAGTCCCAAGTCATTCTCAGCAATTTAAGTAAACACTGAAATGTTATCCTAACAAGAGTTGCTCAAAAAATTTTATGAGTTCGGATGAATTCTTCCCCCTTTTCTTTTTTTTCTCTTTCCTTCCTTCCTTCCTTTCTTCCTTTCTTTTTTTCTTTCCTTCTTTTTTCCTTTCTTTTCTTCACTTCTTCAACACTTCTTAGTGCACATTCTCTGTCCTGGTTTAGTCTTTCCATTTTCCACTGAGCAATAACAGAGAACAACTTGCATTGCACACTTTGTCTGAAAAATCATGTGTCCAATGATACACAAGGAAGAAACCTCAGAGGTCTGAGGTCTGATGACTGCAGTTGCCTTATCAGGACAGGCAAACAAGTCATCTTCAGTCTCTGGGCCTCAGTTTTCTACTCTGCAAAACGGAATCAGGATTATTCTCTCAGTTTCACTCTTATAGAAAATATAAAAGATCTGTTTAAAAAAATTACCCTCCATAAGGTGTCTGGATACCTTGGAGGGAGAGACTGCAAAAATACAACCAATTGTTAGTTTTTAATATGAGAAATTTTGGAGTTTTGAAGAGATCAAATTCAACCTTACCAAATGCCTGCATGGTACATCAACAAGCGTGTCACACAGTGAGAGGTCACCGACTGAAATGGAATTTGGAAACTGCCCACCAAAGATCAGTAAGGGGCCACTGCTACAAGGTCCCATATTTCTTTCTGAAACTTGAGAAAAGCTGAGTGGAAATGACATGAAACAATTGGTAAAATGTTCTCATTCTCAGTTTCCCTGTGACTGCACGTACTTGGGGGCTCCATTTTCCTGTCAATTTACTGTTGGTTCTTTCTGCTTCACAAATCAGATTTCTTAGTCTCTTTTAGGGGTCCCACTCCTCAGACCATCACTAAACTGGTTTATTAAGGGTTGAATATAACCTTGTCAAGACAAAGATAAAAGGTGGTTGAATATGGTATTGGAACATACTTTGGACATTTGGAATAGATCCACAGACTATGAGAGCTGGAGGGGGTAGCAGACCAGCGATTTAAACTGAAGGTCACACAAATAGTGAGTGGCAGACCTTGCGCCAGACCATGGTCTTTGGTGTCCAGCCTACTGCTCTTGCTCTTACCCAGGAAGTCATTTGCCTCCTCCAAAGTGACACGAGGTTTTTGACTCTGCTGTGCCCAGTCCAACATCCTGAGGGGCGTGCTGGGGTGCGATTGGGCATTTAGTGTTAAGAATTGACTTGTGTGGCAAGAGAAGAGCAGAACACACTTCAGCATGAGCAGAGGGTGGATGAGGTAAGACCCAAGTCAGAGCAGGCCAGGGCTCTACCAGTCAGGAGCCAAGCCACGCCCCTCAGATCTGGGGTAAGGGCAGGCCGGCATGGGCATGCAACCCAAGCAAAGCGAAGACATTTCCCAGAAGGCTGTTAGTACAGTGTTCACCAATGAGAAGACGTGATCTACAGCGAGAGGAAGCCACGGCAAAACTGAAGGTGATGGGCACACACCCTCATCTGTACCCTCCACAAGCACTCGGAGAGCCTGTCCCTCTTAGTGGTCACTCCCAAGGCACAGGCATACATCAAGACTCATCCAGTCCCATCCCCAATGGACAGCTCTGCCTGATATACCCAGTCCAATGAACCACCCTCCTCCTCTGCGCTTGACTTTGTACCTTCTATACTCTGTTTATATTTTGAATATCTCTCTTCCACATCCTTCCATTATAGAGTTTATCCCCTTGAACTTTCAGAGTAGCTTTTTTCTTAAAATGTATGTGTCTTTCCCTGTTCTGTGGACTCGTTGGAAGCAAACACACTGAGGTAATAGAAAAATACAGGTTTGAGGACAGGAAAGCATGGGTTCGCCTAGAGACTCTGTCACTTTCTCCCTGAGTGAGCTTAGACAAGTCACTTCCTCCTTCTGATCCGGTTCCTCATCTAGAATATGTAGATAACAATAACTGTGGTGAAGGATGTTGAGAGGATTAAGTCAGATGACATATATAAAGTGTTTAGCTGGTGCTCGGCACTTACTAGGTGGCCTCCAGGTGGACACTCTTGTCATTCACTTTGGTTTCCCTGGTGGCACACCATGCCAGTGTCGATCACACAGTAGGCACTGCATAGGTGCCACTTAATTGAGCAAGAATGTGACTGCAATCACATCTGATCTCCATCAGCAACCCAGCAAGGTAGTGCCTCTGTGGCTTGAGGGTTTGAGAGCTTTCTCCTGACCACGAATTCCTGGAGCTGCCTGTGTGACATCAAACGGTCACGGCTCGTCTAGGGACGAGTTCCCACTTGCTGGCTAAGGGGGCCCAATTTCATTCTTAACGATCACATGTCAGCGGGTATATGCCCAAGCTGTGACAAGTAATAAGATCCACCAACAACAGGACCATTCTTGGGGAGCTCCTGACAGGCCTGGTGGCGACTTTGGCTCAAGACAAAGGGTAGTGGTTTTGTCAGGCACTGCATGGGCAAAGACTCTAACAAAGCCTGTGGCGGGATGTCATGTCAGCCTTAAGAACTACCAGTTTATTAGCAGGGGCAGATCCAGGTATGCCAGGCAGATCCCGGCCCTTCAGATCAACAGCCTAAATCTAAATACATATCCAGGTATATGCACAGCATTTCTGTCTTTCTCATCATGCTTGGCTTATTCTAAGGAGACATCACTTCACGTCCCTGCCTGGCTGACAGTGGCAGGGAAACAGCTAGATGTTTGGAATGATGATCTAGGATTTAGAATCCAAAGCAGAAAACTAGAGAGAGGGGAAATTTACATCAACGTAGCTAAAGTGATCAGCTTATATTTAAATTTGGTAAAATTCTTGTGGAAAAGCAAAAACAGTCTAAGCAACATTTAGGCCAGGTAATATATCTTGTTATGAGAGGTTTATAAGTGATCCCTTAAATTTGGGGCCGGTGTGTGGCTGAGTGTTTAGACGAGGATAATAATGTTGAAAGCAGAGCATCTGTTATCCCAGCGTCCCCATGAAGCTGAGTGTGTGACCAGGGAGCACACCTGCAGTCGCCAGAATATGCAGAATGCTGCGGTCTGGCCGACAGCGGGAGCTGCGGCACGGTTCCCCTTTGGCCTCAGAACGGCTGAACTTGTGCCCTGAGATGAGTCTGGAGCAATGCTGGCCTGCAGGGGCTGTGACAAAGGCATGCAACTGGAGGGACACAGCGCGCAAATAGCAAGATGTTTTATAAACCCTAAGGGACACTGAGGCCCCGGGTCTGGTCCTCGGCGTGTATAATGACCTGCTCCAAGACTGTCTTAGAAGGTCATAAAATGCCTTGCACAGAGCTCAGACTAAGTAAATTGAGACAAAACTGATGGAGAAGGAAAACAGGTTGAAATTCAAGAGGCAATAAAACGCCTCGGCCTGGAAATTTTACTTGAATCCTGTTCCAAGTTTATTTGAGAGTCTTTTCCAGGTGCAGCCTTGCCCTGGCCCAGAAGCCCCCATAATGCCCCACAGGGCAGGGAGGGCGTGCCCGTGTGGTGTCTGGGGCTACAGGGGACTTTGACCATGTCCAGTTGGGACCCAGAGGTGAAACGCACCCCTTTCTAGCCACCCAGGTTGACTTTTAAGCCGGTATTTTTACTGCTACTAGCCGCCACACCCTTGCAAGGGTCCAGTTTGGGTTTCCACTCCCTCTTCACAATCTCACATGTTGGAACACACTCTGCACCCGCAGGCCAGTTCCCTGGGACGTCTGTGAGCTGCTGGCATTAACTCCAACCTGTATTTCCCCACTCGAAGATGCAGAGAGGGTGATGGGTTTGTCTTTGGCTTAATATTGACAATATTGACAATGTTTTTCATTACTGTAATTACTGAGAAAGAGAACAACCAAGTTCTAGTTCGGGAGAATTTTCTGCTTGGGAAACTAGCACCTTCAGCTTGTTCCTCCTTCCCTAACCTCCTTGAGCTATCCTTTGTTCCCAGTGTACTATGTCAGCATATGGACAGGATCCTTCGGTCAACTTTGCTATAGTTTGGGTATTTGCCCCCTCCAAGCCTCAGTGCTGGAGGTGGGGCCTGGTGGGAGAGCCTTGGATCATGGAGGCTGATCCCTCTTGAATGACATGGTGCCCTTCCCCTGGTAACTGAGTTCTTGCTCTATTAAAACTCGTTGTTTAAAAGCACCTGGCATTGCCTCTGTTCCCTCTTGCCCCCTCTCCCTTCATGTGACATGCAGGCTCTCTTTGCCTTTCCCCTTGAGTAAAAGCTTCCTGAGGCCTCCCAGAAGCTGAGCAGATTCTGGCACCTTGAAGAACCATGAGCCAAATAAGCCTTTTTTCTTTATAAATCACCCATCCTCGGGTACTCCTTTATTGCAACGCAAAACAGACTAATATCTTTTTTCTGATAACCAGTTTTGTATTAAGAATCTTCCCTTTCTCTATGATCTGAGAACAATGCCCTGGAGATGGAGGTGGGAAGACGGGTGGGAAGGGAACACATGACAGAAAAGTCCTGCAGGGGGAGGACATTCTCAGCATGAGTAAAATGGAGCACTAGAACCCCAGGAACTGCTTCCGTTTCCACCTTCAGCTTCCATAATCGTGCCTGGCACACAGAAAACCCGCAGTCAACACTACTGAAGGAATGATTGATCACTCAGTTGGGACGGATTCAGACAAACCAACCCAGCATGGAACAAATCATGTTGCTGGAGGTGGTTCCTCCAGTGGTTATTAAACCTGGTGAGCAATCAGCATTCCCTGGGAGCATTAGAAAAATACAGATTTGCCATCATATCCCAAACCAACTGTAAGGGAATGCATACATATGCCCACACCCACACCAAAGAAATCAAGACCAGAAGACCCACAGATGGTAGTATAGACATAGTTCTTCAGAGTCATAAGTTTATTACCTTGTGGGGTTCGCCTGTGCATAAACACAGACTTGCCAGGAAGCAGTCTCACAGGGAGGAACACTCCAACTTGCCGGTTTGCGAAGAAGGGGTGAGCTTAAGCTGATCATTTAAAAATACATCAATTTAAACAGAAAGATTGAGAGGAAGGCACTCTGTATAAAAGGGACAAAAGAATTCCACCAACCAATGCCTTCATTTGGAATCAAAGAGCAAGACCCAGGGTCTGGGGTCTGGGCAGTCACCCACAAGGAGGAGGCTCTGTGCCAATAGAAAGACATTTTTTAATGTCTTCCTCATGCAAGGCCGGGCCACGGGAACAACACCGGGGACTGGTGTGCCCTCCAGGGAAGTGACGACTGCCAGGACGAAGCCTGCCCTTTCTCAAGCTGGCACTGAGTGAAGCTGGGAATTAAACTTAGAAATAATTTGACGGAGAAGAATGAAAGTCATGGGGGTATTAGCAAACCCCATTTATAGGGAAAAATTCAAAAGACTTGATGGTTTCGTCTAGAGAAGAGAAGACAAGGGGGTCTGAGGCTATCTGGTGACAATTCTGGTTCCAATCTTAGCAGGAGACTCGGGTGAACATGAGACTTAGAAAGTGCCGTGTCCCTCTTAACTCTTAACACGTCTTTGAGTCTCATTGCTGAAAATGTCCAAGACTCACTCCGCCACCCTGGAAATTATAAGTACCCAGACCCTGGTGTGGTTTTTGCTTCAAAACAAAAATGAAAGCCTGGCCTGAATCATGATTCCCTTCCAGGGAAAAATTTATTGGCAGGGTTTCCTTTTATATGTGATTTCTCATTATAGTGATATGAGGTGCAGTCTGTAAGACAACAGGGAAACAAATGAATGTTGCTGTTCCTAGTTCCCGTCCTTGGCTCACTCCGGTGTGGTTGGACCCCACTGTCATTCCACACCTCTCAGGCCTGGCTTCGTTTTCCTTTTTTTAAAAATAAATAAATAAATGACCTCTCTCAAGGAGGCTCCTTTCATTTCTTCCCTCAGATGGGAATCAGAGAACTCCTTAGAGGGTCGCTGGGGTGGAGACAGCAGGAAACGGCCTCACCGCGGAGGCATTTATCATCTCTCTTTCTGTCCTCTTTTCTGCAGGAGGGCACTTCTTGCAAAAACCAAGTCATGAATAATGGATGCCACGCTAAGCCTGCATTTTGGTCTTATTAGCATGCACCTTGTCAGAAATTGCCTTCCCTGGTGCTGTGAATCCACTCTCCCTGCTCTGCAGTCCCAGGTATTGCGGTTCTGTGGCCCCTTTGATGTTCATTTTGTCTTCTTCCTCCCAGTCTCTTGCTGTCTCTGAGTCATCTCTGGTTGTTGCTGCCTGCCAGGCTCCCAAGTTCTGGTGTCATTGTCTCTGGGGAGTCTTCTCTTTTGTCTAGGGTTTTTTAAAAATTTTCTCTTTTCTCATTATTATTCTCCAAGGGATTTTAATCTGCAGTGGTGATGCAGATCTTTTTTTTTTTTCCTTCAGAAGCTATATAATCGTACAAATTCCTAAGATTTTTCTCTGTCATGATTTTTGTCTAGTTGTTTCATTTGTTTCTAGTTCTTTTTCTTTCTTTTCAAGCTCTCGCTCCTGGGGTTTGGAGATTCAAGTCCTCTTCCTGCTCTCATTGGTCTTCTTTAGTTAGTCATGTGGCTTCTAATCAAGAGATCCTGAGCTGCAATAAAACGTATGTCTTATTCAGATCTTGAAAGAAATGCCCTAACCAGAGCATCCAATCAAAACCTGCAATTTAGTTTAGCTAAGACATTTCACAGGCTGACATCTTTTCCCTCCAGGATTTAGAAGAGCCAGGTTCCAATGTCAGCTACGCTTCTAATTAGCTATTATACCAGGTGTGAATAAATCAGACTTTGCAGGCCTCAGTTTTCTTACCTGTGAAATGACAGGGCTGGATACAATAATTGCTAAGCTCCTTTACTATTTAAAACTGACATAATTCTCAGTTTCACGTTTGCTATAAACATATCAGCACGATTTCCAGTCTCTCTCTCTCTCTTTTTCTCTCGTTAGATGCCATACTTCGTTTCCAACTTCAGACACTGCCATACTCAGCCTGTGCTTATACCGCTCTGTGTGATTCCAGTTCTGCCTTTATCTCTGTTCTATAACCTCTCTAGTCTTCTTTTAACACACACACACACACATAACACTCTGCGTTTACGTTGACTCGGACTTAAACTAGGAAGCACAAACAGGATCCACCGAAAGATGCTTTCAGAGACGTTCCGGCTTTAAGGAAATGCTTATGTCGGCTTCTGCTCATTCAACTGTGCTCTGACCAAAGGGGGGCATATCTGCAGTGCTCTCAGCGCTCGTTCGAATGGTGTTGGTTAATAGTCCTAAACAGCATGGAAAGCCAGATTAACCACTCAAGCAATTGGTCTGATGGATGTTTCCCTATATTAATTCACATGCTTCATGTTAGGTCAGACCTGACGGGGGTGTCTGCGTGCTGTGCCACAGGAAAGATGCAAAGAATCTCAAGGAAAAGCAAAAGAGTATTCACATTATTCACATTATTATTCACATTTAGGGCAGGGTCTGAACAGAGCCAACACCGCAAGCAGCGTGGCCCTGTGGGGTGGGATAAGGAGGCTTTTAAGGTTTCTATGAGGAAATAGGGTTAGTAAAAAACTCCAGCAACTGCCTCCACGGGTGCTGGTATAATAAGTCTCACGCCTGGACAACACATCTCGTGACTCCGGCAGGTGGGCAGATGGGCAGGTAGGCTGTCACCGAAGGCTGACCACAACAGATTAGCTTAGCTCAGTCTCTTGTGGCTGGGGGGCAAACACTGGGAATATAAAGCCTGATTAATATAAAACATGCTGGGACTGGGGTTGTAAAGCAATTATGAATGGCCACCTCGGAGAAATTGGTTCTTTCCTTGGCTAGTGATTAGAGGCCACGCTAGGTAATTTTGCTAAGACCACATGACAGAACTGGGCAGTGTCCAAATGGCTGCATTTTAGTTAAGCTTATTTAATTGAGTCATTCCATGTTGGCTTTTCACCCTTTCACTCAGACACTTGGTGTTCCTCCCACACTTCCCCAAGTTTCCTTCTGTTTAATCATCATTGTCATCGTGTGGGGGAGCCTCGGCAGGTTAGACTGACCCCATGTTACAGAGGAAGAAACTAGAGCTCAGAGAGGATACGGGACCTGCCTGAGACCCTCAGAAAGGCAGAAGAAGACTCTAGATCTCCGAATGCCAAGCCGCCACTGAACAAATCAGCCTATTTTTTATTTTTATGTTTCCCCAACATGCACAGAAGAAACCCACGCCCAGTCTTGTTATCAAGCAAATGGGCTCACTCCCCAATGTGCATAAAAACTAATACCGTGGCACTGGCTTTTGAGAAAGGAAAGCCTTGAGTGTGTGACTAGCCAGCAAGAAGACAGGGAATGCAGTTCATTTCTGTCTCTGTGTTTGAGATCTAGGGTAAGTTTTAAGACATTTAAAGGCAAGGGAAAGGATTTAGGAATGTCAGTTTGGCAGAATCTGATGGGAAGGCTTCAGGTTTGTCCATTTAGAGTAAAGTACGTTGAGGCAGATTGTAGCCCTGGATCTTCAGGGTCAACGAATCCCTTGTTTCTGAAAGGGTTCCAGTGGTCCCCTTCTGGTCATGTCCTGGTATTCTTGGTTTCGAGGGGCGGAATCACTGGATCTGAGTGTTGTTAGAGGTCAAACCTTTTTCTATTGTGCATGCCTGGGCTACATGGCTTACGGGTTTGGCTCGGTTATACCTGCAAGGCGACTCGACATTGTTATCAGCACAGCAGGCCCAGTTTTCATCCTCTCATCACAAGCAGTCAGTATGCACATTAAACATCCAAGAGGAGCCTGTACTTCCTCAGAGAAATAGGCTCTCTCCCATTTTGCTCAAAATCCTAACTTCCCAGTCCACCTTTTGTTTTCTCACTTTTGGTGGAGTTGGGATCCTGAGACGTGTCCTCTGTGGCAAGAAGAACCGTAGTTCATGGTGGAGGATGAAGGACAATTTGTGCTCAGCCTTGGTGGCTGAGACAGCAGGAGTCGCCCTGCAGGGGCACGCCATCGAACACTGGCTGACTGAGGCAGTGTTGCCCTATATCCTCATCTTTCAAAAGATGCCTGAAATCTGGATGATTCTACGTGAAATCTCTGAATTTTTCAGTGTGAGCCTCCATTCTTTTTTCACTATAAGCCAAGTAGACCATCGCCTTGCTCATGAGTTTGACCTCTTGTTGAGAGAGTCACTCTCATTTGAGTGAAGAGGCAAAATCTATATTCCAGTTACAGTAATGGGGTTTTGGACATGCAACCCCAAACTCTAGCACCTTGGTATAGTGATTATTTTAAGCTGGAGGAATTTGAGACACAGAATATGCCGGAAGGACTCTTTGACTTTTCCAACCCTTCTCTCCCGAAGCAGATTATAAAACCCAGGGAGAGCCAGGCTCGGTGACTCAGCCTGTAATCCCGTGCCTTGGGAGGCTGAGGTGAGTGGATGGCCTGAGCCTGAGGGTTCGAGACCCGCCTGGGCAACTTGCTGAGACCTCATCTCTACATAAATCAAAAATCAGCCGGGCGTGGTAGCACGTGCCTGGAGTTCCAGCTACTCGTAAGGCTGAGGCGGAAGGATCGCCAGAGCCCAGCAGGTCGAGGCTGCGGTGGCCCGGAGTGGCCACTGCACTCCGGTCTGGGTGTCAGAGTGAGACTCCAACTCAAAAAAAAAAAACACCCCAGGGAGGATTTTCTCACCCTTAATGAAAGGTGCCCTCCCTGTCCCGGGAAGAAAAGGGTCTCCTCATCAACAATGATGAAGGCATGCAGAAGAATCTGAACCAACAGGCCTTGCTAAGTTCCTCCAGTTTACTACACTTACCTCATAACATATGCCCTATCGCATTTTCCCATGAGTTTTCCCATGACTGCTTGCTCAGTCTTCGTCAAGCCTACTACAAAAAACACTAAAATTTAATGGTTTCTTTGTGTCTTCATTTCCTTATGAAGGCTCTTGTGTCATGTAAAACTTCTATTAAATAAAGTTGTTTGCTTTCCTCTTGTTAATCTGTCTTTTGCCATAGGGCTGCAGCCATGAATTTGGAAGGTCAAAAAGAAGATATTTTCCACCTCTACAACAGTATATTGCCTTCGAAAGAAGGAACATGTAGTGTGACTGAGTATCAGCTAGGGAGGTTTTGCTCCCTGAAGTCTCAGTATAGAAACACAAACCCTACAATTCTGCATTCAATCGAATTTCAACACCCTCCCTAAGATACCTGTATATTCTTGGAGTAGGGACAAGGAGGAGATACTGTCTTCTGTACATGCTTAATAAATGTTGGGTACATGAATGAACACATCAACTGTAATGGGAAACTCGGTCTCCATGGCCACAAGAACAGCCAAATAATCACTTTAAGGATTCATCAATTCCCTAGAATCTCTAGAATATTTTCAGAGGAGGGAATGAGTCAAGTCACATAGCGTTGACATTTGTGCCATCTTCTCAGCTACTCTTGCAGTATCCCTCCTTCTCTTCCCCATATCCCTTGCTACTCTCGCTCCTACATAGCCTGGGAACTCTAAAAAGCATCTCAACTCTCCTGCCAGAAGCCTTAGCACCAACCAACATGCAGGTCCAAAGGGATCTGGGAACTTTTTACCAAGGAATTGTCTCAGGTAAAGATGGTTTCCTTCCCAAGAAGAATCCTGGGGCCAACTATTAGATAGGAAAAATTTTGCCAGCTATTACAAAACACTAAAAGCTAACATTGTCCGCAGCTCTTGTTCTTTCCTGTTTTGATCCTCTTCCCAGTTTAGTAGGTTGAGTACACACATAAAAAGATAAGCTCCAGGCATAAGACGTAAGTAGTCACACAACTTCCACAGAGACACGCAACTGGTGAACTGGGCAGCTAAGCCTCACTTGCAGGGTTTCTGATTTCGTAACTTCATGCGTGCCTCGGTTGGAGGAAGACAATCAGAGTCATTGCTTCAAATGCTTGCCCCTGGCCACATTCTGCCTTTCTTGAAGTTAAAGAGTGTGGCTGTAGATGGAGAGCTGAAAGGCTTTCAAGAGAGAGACAGGCAGGATTTACAAGCAACGGGTGGAGATCTGTTATCAAGAGCTAACATGGGCCCTACAAGTCAACAGTGGAGAGACCACAGTAAAAGCAGATTCTGAGCCAGTGGGTAGACACTTTCCAGGTGCTGGGTCTGACAATCACATGCCTTTGCTAAGGTAACCCTTTGCTTTCCTTAGTGTTTGATGTTAACGGTGAGTTTTTATACTGTCACATAGGCTCTGTGTCTGCTTCCCCCCCGTGATGTATTAGTTTTCTAGGGATGCCTTTAACCAAATACCACAAATTGGGCGCTTAAAACCCCAGAAGTATATTCTCTCACAGTTCCGGAGGCTAGAAGTCTGAAAGCAAGGTGTCAATAGAACCACCCTCCCTCTAAAGGTTTTAGGAGAGTTATATACTTTGGATGTTTGTTCCCTCCACATTTTATGTTGAAAATGTCATCCACAATGTTGGAGGTAGAGCCTAGTGGGAGGTGATAGAGTCACGGGGAGATCCCTCATGAATGGCTTGGTACCATTCTCTCTGTAGTGAGTGTGTTCTCACTGTTGGTTCATGTGAAAGCTGGTTGCTTAAAAGAAACTGGCACCTTCTTCTCTCTCGTTTCCACTCATGCTGACTCCCCTTGTCTTCTACCGTGATTATAAGCTTCTTGAGGCCTCACCAGAAGCCAAGCTGATGCTGGCTCCGTGTAGAACTATGAGCCACATAAACCTCTTTTCTTTATAAATTACCCAGCCTCGGGTATTCGTTCATGGCGATGCAAAATGGATGAATGCAAGGAAATGCCTTCATTGTCTCTTCCTAGTTTCTAGTGCTTGCCAGTCATCCATGGTAATCCGTGGCCAATCCTGTCTTCATTGTCATGTGGCCTTCTGTCCCCTCCTGAAATCTCCCTCTTCTCATAAGTATGTAAGTCACTAGATTCAGGGCCCACTCTAATCCAGGATAGCCTCATTTTAATTTAACTAATTGTATCGGTAAAGATCCTATTCCCAAAGTCACCTTCTGACCTTCTGTGTGGACGTGCATTTGGTGACATGCATTTGGTTCAGCCCAGTAGGGCTGGTATTTATCTGCTTAAGCATATCTACTGAAAATGCCAAATGCGCATTTAGAACTGTGTTAAATCTGCATTTTAGTGAGAAAATCTTGTTTTAGGACTGGTTTTCCTGAATAACATTCAAGATCTTGAGTCTACTGACTCTCTGGGCATTAAGCCAGACTTATCTCCTTAGGGCTTAACTTTGGTTGGAATTATTAGCTCCAAACACATTTGAGTTAGGAAAAAAAAGTGTCTTACTCAGCAACACTGAGACAAAGTTATTAACCTCAATATTAGATGCACATTTTTATCAGTGTTTCCAAAGTCGTTCTGGAAGGCTAGAAGACAGCCTTCCATCTCTCTTCAGTCAAAAACCCTCAATGACTTTGTTTGCATTTGATTTTTATTATAAAGAAAGAAAAGATGAGATAATATATGCTAACCACATGTTGCTAACCATGTAGTTAGTGAAGTGGTTTTATTCTATGGAATTTATGTTCATACACATATGCTATGACATGAAGTGATCATGAGAAAAATGTTTCTGACTAAGCGTTTTCTAAAATTCCTTCCCCAGGATTCATAGACTAAAATTGTGATTTAAATACAATGATGGTGAAACTCTACTTTGGCACCTCTGATCCCCGAGCGGCTGTCCCTCCTCCCTCCTCCTAGTCCTCCATAGGTGACTCTGCTTCTCCCACTCTCCAGTGATTTCCCCTTCCCGTTCTTCCCTCTGTGAGCGTTTACAGAGATGAAGAGAGGAACTGTTCAGCACAGCTCCTGAGTCTTCTCCTCCTCTCCCGAGACATTTTTCTCGAGATATCAGAGTCCAGATGTTGTACTGAGCTCAGGCTGTAACATTCCTTTTTCCCCAACACATAATACTTTAAATTTCGAATGTATTTATAAGCACATCGCTGTGTACAAAAACAAGAAAAGGAAAAAGATGTGGAGCATTCTCTCTAAAAGACAGAAGCAGAAGGAATCTCACAGCTGTAAGTGGGAACATGAGCACATCCTTCCCACAGACCAGGTCCAGAACCAAGCCAAACAGGTAGGGCAGGGGATGGGGTCTCTAAGCCCAGGTAGGGTGAGGAGGGCTGGGGGTCAGAACTCAGCTGCCCTCCCATGGCTGTGACCTGGCAAAAAACTGCACCCTGTGGCAGAGATTATTCCTTACATGCTGTGGGAGCCCAGAATCCTGTATCCACAGGACCCAGGCTGAAGCCACTATGACGTAACCCCACCGTGAGTCCTTAGGTCCCACATAAGCAAGCAGCAGCCGTCCAAAAAAGCCCTGCAAGCCGGGCTCGGTGGCTCAGCCTGTCATCCCGCAGCCTTTGGGAGGCTGAGGTGAGTGGATGGCCTGAACCCACGGGTTCGAGGCCCACCTGGGCAGCAAGACCTCATCTCTACAATAAATCAAAAAATCAGCCGGGCGTGGTAGCGCGTGCCTGCAGTTCCAGCTACTCGAAAGGCTGAGGCGGAAGGATCGCCAGAGCCCAGCAGGTCGAGGCCGCGGTGGCCGGGAGCGGCCGCTGCACTCCAGTCTGGGCGACAGAGTGAGACTCCAACTCAAAAAAATAAAAATAAAAAAGCCCTGCCGCAGCCACAAGGACTCAACTTTGTCTTCAAGAAGGACTTTCATATCCTCAAGGAAATAAAGGAGGAAGCAGCATCCAAGAAGCATGAATTGTTGGTTGTAGAAAAAAATTAGAAACCTCGGAATTGAAAAATATCAGTTTTGAAAGAGTAACTCAGTAGATTTGTTGAATATTAATCTGGGTCAGTTCAAGAGTGAATTATGAAATGGAAGATCAAACTGAAGGAAACTTCCAGAATGGATCACTGAGAAAAAAATAGATGAAAAGAAGTTAAGGGCAGGAAGGATTAATCTAGAAGTTTCAATGTTTATCCAATGAGTTTTAGACATGGAAAATAAAGAGGATGCTCAAGGGACAATGTTTGAAAAGTAAGAATTTTCCAGAAAAAAAGAAAGAGAACTGTGTCCTTAAATAGAAGAAAAGAATCTCGCGAAGTGTCAAGCAAAAAGAATTTTTTTTTTTTTTGAGTTGAAGTCTCACTGTGTTGCCCGGGCTGGAGTGCAGTGGCACATTCATGGCCACCACAGACTCGACCTGCTGAGCTCAGGTAATCTTTCCACCTCAACTTTCCAAGTAGTTGGAATTAAGGCACACACTACCATGCCCAGCTAATTTTTTTATTTATTGTAGAGATGAGGTCTCGCCAAGTTGCTCAAGCTGGTCTCGAACCCCTGGGCTCAGGCAGTCCTCTCACCTTGGCCTCCTAAAATGCTGGGATTATAGGCGTGAGCCACCACATCCGGTACAAAATGAATTTTTTGAAAATCCACATCGAGACACATTTTTGTAAAAGTTTGGAACGTAAGGGTAAAAAGAAAATCCTAAAAGCTAAGAGAGAAAAAGAGAGAGAGAGACCCTCACATTCACACCCTAATAAAATTTCCTGAAGACGTGCACCTTTAAACGGTAAATAATTCCTTTGTCTCAAAGTTGGTTCTTTTCAGGGAAACATTTTGCCATTTTAACAACCATCCCTCCCAGTTTCTAGGTCCCAGTGGGCACATGGGGCCAACAACCAATTCCAGTGCTACCCCTTATCCTCTCTGTGAATCTCCTGCTTCTATTTCAAAACTCCTACCCGCCTTTCCCAAAAACTTTAGGAAGCATCGCATTGCTTTCCTCATGGTTTCAGCACTACAGGACATCTTTTGAAACCGAGCAAACAAATAGGCAAATATCCTTTGAATTGCTCTTTTATTAAAAACATCATTTTTCCCTCTCAGAAGTTCCAAAGATCTTTCTCTTTCCTTTTCTATCATAAAAAGACCCTTGGATATATTGCTGAAGGAAACTTTCTCCCAAATGATATTTTCAGACAAGCTTTTCTTTTAAATATATATTTTTTTCTTGCTGTTTATAGCAGAGCAGGGCACTGACTCTGGAAACAATTTAAGTAAATTTAAATTTTAGTCCATTAAAGATTTAAGATGCCATTTTTCTTCTTTGGGTTTTATAATCCTTTGTCTTAATAATTATATCTAAAACAAATCAAAGAAAACATTTTCAAAGGGTGAAACAGACAATATTTTAACTACAATACTGAGGGTCTTTAAAGAAAAAAATTTAAGGAAATAAACATTGTCATGAGTGCACTGGGTATATTTTTTTCATCTTCTAATGATAGAGTAAATAATGGATTCCAGAAAAAGTCATGCCCCCCCCCCAAAAAAAAGGTTTGGGACTGCACTATTGAGAGGAGTCAGCAAAGCAATCGCTTCCTAAGTCAAGCGGACTAGACTTAGCTATACCACCCTTCTTGGGATCCACTTGACGACAGTGTGGACAAGTGACCGTGACCTTGGGGAGGTCACTCCGGTAAGAACCAGGAATCCATATAGAAACCTTCCCAGTTGCCTCTCATTCTCCATGCTGTCCTCCCGGCCAAAGTCCAAATGGTATTAGTTGCATTCACCCAGACCCATCCTGCAGACGAGTGCTTGCGTGCACAGATGAAGGGACCCGTTCATGCCCAGAGAGAGGTCCTGAAGGGTCACACATTTCTCTCAATTGTGAGAATACACAGGTGAATTCAGGCGTCACCCACGCACACCCTATGTTAGGTGCCCAGCAAATCCTTGTGGAGATAGTTATTGAATGAGTGAATTTGGGGTCAAGAACCAGAGAGTAGGAAGGACCAAGTCAAACTGAAGAATATATTTACGCAATAATACTAGTCTCTGAGAGTCACTGGGATAGCGAAGCAAAACTGGAGGAGAGTAGAGGTTCTCTCCCATTTTACCAGAAGCTACCACTACCCTGCTGGATTGAGGGTGCCAAAGGACAGATGGTCCTTGTAGGTGAGTAGCAGCTGAACATACCTTTGGCTGGAGACCTTTGAAGGGTTTCAGCTTTCAACAGCCGCAAAAGCAGCAAGGGTTTTCATGGGTATCTGTCGGGGTCACTCAGAGGGTCTGGGGCAGAAGAAAGCTTGTGCGGCATGGCCACCGTCACCTGGGAGGTGAGTGGCTGTGACTGCAGGCTGATAGGACGTACCCATGGGGACTTCCAAACATGGCAGCACTGAGGAGAGGGGCGTGTATCCATTGGGGTTCAGGTTTTCTGCAAAAATATGATTCAATACCAGGAATGAGGAATTTTCAGAATCCCTGGGAGAGCCAAAGAGTGCGATAACTCCTAGAGCAATGCCAAATTGGCTCACTGGAGAGTAGTCTGCCTCTGCTAAGGAGGTGGGGATCAAGAGGCCAGCACAGGAGTGATAGAGCTCAGGAATGCACGGCCAGGCTGCTGTCCAGCGAGGCAAAGACACCACCACGGCCAGCGACTGGACCCTGGACGCTGGGTCAGGCAGCCTAGTGTCACCAGGACTATGCTTCCAGGAGCGACAGCTGAAGCCAGAGGCAGGCAGCCCTCGTCACACTTCCATCTTCCAAATAAGGCAGGTTCATCGTAAACAAATCATCCAGAATTCTAGCTGCAAGAGAGTCTTACAAGATATATTTTTATTGTTTTATTTTTATATTTTTTATTTTAAAATTGTGGGGTACAATTCAGGGTTAGGTATACAAATATTCATTGTGCAGATACCCTGGTTGATGAGGTGTGCCCCCACCTTCCCCAGGCAGATTCCCACGACTGCCAATCCCACCTCCCCGCCTCCCCACACCCCCGCCATTTCCCACTACTGTCAATTCTTTTCTTATAATACTACGATAGTTGTTCAAGGTCCTCTTATGAGTGAGAACATGTGATACTCAGGTCTTTGTTTCTGTGAAAGATCACTCAGTATTATAGACTCTAAGTCCTTCCAGGTGACTGCGAAGCTCATGGTTTTGTTTTTATGGCTACGTAATATTCCATTGTGTGTATGTATCACTTTTATTTCTCCAATCCTCTTTTGATGGGCAGCACGGTTGGTTCCATGTTCTTGTTCTTGTGAACAACGCTGTGATAAACATATGTGTGCAGGTATTTTTTAATAGAGTATTTTGAGTTCTTCTGGGTATATTCCCTGTAGGGGGATTGCAGGGTCATATGGAGGGTCAATTTTTAGAACTTTTAGGAATCATCACACTGTTTTCCACAGAGGCTGTACCAGTATTTTCAAAAAAGCTCTCCAGCTTTGCCATGCAGGAAACCACACAAAAAGTAAGGTGGAATGGAATATGAATGTTAATTCCTCCCATTATCCACTGTGTGATTGGGATGCTGGGTTTGGATTTTTTTTTTTGAGTTGGAGTCTCACTCTGCTGCCCAGGCTGGAACACAGTGGCATGCTCACGGCTACCCCAGCATCTACCTGTGGGCTCCAGTGATCCTTCTGCCTCAGCCTTCCAAGTAGTTGGACTACAGGTGTGCGCTATCTTGCCTGGCTAATTTTTTTTTTAATTGTAGAGACGAGGTCTCACCAAGTTGCCCAGGCTGGTCTTGAACCCACAGGCTCAAGCACTATTATTCGCCTCAGCCTCCCAAAGTGCTGAGATTATAGGCTGAGACACTGAGCCCCGCCTGGAAGTGGATTTTAAGTTGAGGAGTAGCTTTTAAGTCAAGGAACAGCATCAGGAAAATATTGGAAGTCCTAGGGCAATAGATGGAGGTGAAACCAGAAAAATCTGATTTGTCACTAATGTCACTGCTTTTCTTATTTTTAGCCTCTAGATTGTGTGGGATATGAAAAAGAGGAGATAAAACCCACTTCACAGGATTATTTTTAAGATTTATTAAGACAAAATAAGTGAAAAAGATCTTTGCACACTGTAAACTGTTATGCAATCATTGTAATTTCAGGTGGAAAAAACATAACTCTTTCCTCTAATGCGTCAGAAAGAAATCCTGTTGGACACATTCTAAACAGGACCTTCTCAGACAGGTTAAGGAAGGGGCCGTCAGTGCCTGGCATTCAAGATGATAAACGTACCAATTACTCATGGCAAAATGTGAATCCATCCTCCAAATGCCACCATCCCACGGAGATTTAATTAACCATTAGCAAGCTCTCTGACCCACAGCTCCCATCAGCTCTTTTGTCTGAGAGCTGGACTCCAGCATCATCACCTGCTATAACCTCGAGAAAGCACCAGCAGATCCAGAAGATCGTTCCCAGTGGAGAGTGTGCCCTGGGCCTGGCCACCAGGTCTAACTCCATCCCTGCACTGGCAGCTTCTGCCTCTGAAGGCTGGCCCGGCGATCTTCCTGCCACCTCTACCCTAGCCAAAAGCAACTTCTAGGTGTCGGATTTATCCCACAATGCCCTCCGAGAGAAATGCTTAATGATATAAATCCATTAATGTAATGAGTCACTATCTTGGTTTTAGGAAAACAGATCTTGGTTCCTCTCTGTTTTCTTGGAAGGAGACTTTAACAGAACTTTTATATATTAGCCATTGTGGCCAAAGAAAGGACAGAAAGAAGAGAAAGAAGATGGAAGGAAGGAAAAAAGAAAAGAAGTAAAGGACAGAGAGAGGGAGGAGAACAGAGGGAGAGAGAATAAGAGAGAAGGAGGAAAGGAAAGCAGGAATGCCGGAGAAAGAGGAAGATAGGAAGGCAGGAGGGAAGGAGGGAAGGGGGGAGAGAAAGGAGGAGGGAGAGCAAAGCAAACCCAAGAGAGTTCTATGCAAATTCTGTACTCTTTATTTAAAGAAAAGTCAACCTACCCCCAGTGGCAAAACAAGAGCAAGCCTGTTTGGACAGATTTAGGCTAGCGTTACCACAGGGAGCGCTACCTGACACATCTTGACTCACAGCCATTGCATTTTCCATCAGTCACAGCTCAATTTCCCCTCAGATCTGTCCCAGAAAAGCCAGGGATGAATTTGGAGACAAACCCACTTCACAGGATTATTTGCAGTGTCAATACGCACAGCAACCAGGGTGAAGACACCCACTCCAGGTCAAAGCCTCATCTCTGCTGATGCTGCAGGGCTGGGGACCTGCCAGGGTCTCCACCGTGAGCCATTTCTGCTGTGGTAGCAGAGTCCACCTTGATCTGCTTTTTGAAATATCCCTCTGGGTTTATACAAAAGATGTGGACTAGCTGGTTGCAGAGAATGTCCTGGAGTTCTGTCTGTTCGCACAGGGAAAAGACTCTGGAGGAAAATCATGACTATTTCCTCCAGGAGGCCCTGGGAATCCCACTGGGCTTAGCACTGTGCTCAGAGCAAGGAGCTGGGATCAGGCCTGGGCTCCTTGAAAGGTGCTTTTCCACACAGTGGACAGAGCTCTGCTTACCCGACAAGCTTCCTTCAGGTCAGCCTTAAGCATTGCAATAGCAGTTGACAGCACAGATGCAACATAGTTGTCATTTTAATGCACTTTGTTCTTTCTCACTGCAAGGGTCCCATCCATGTCTTCACCATAAGAACAATCAATGACACTGGCCTTAACCCCATCAGGAGGCTGAAGCTGGCATGAAGGGCACCCGAGTCACCATTGTTTAGGATTTGGAAGCATGGCGAGAAGAGTTAGGATTTAGGGTCAAAAGCAAGCGTCAGCTTTTCTTTCTTCAAGCCTCAGTGACCTCATCTGTAAAGTGGGAAAGTCAGAAAAACTAACACACAGGAATGTTAAGAAATCAGACGGTGTTCAGGAAATATTTTGAATAGTAAAGCCATATAAATGGCTATTAAACTGGTGCCAAAGAAGAGCTAAGGTCACCCGAATAGACATTTCAGTGACTGAAAATCCAACACCAACTCATTAAATTTCCTCTTTAATGACGTCACTGAACTTTAAGGGTTTCAGAAGTAATATCAGGGTATCAAAATGAGTACACTATAGATTTAAATGACAGGTACTTTCCCCCTTCACAGTTTACTCTGAATAAATCCTTTCTGCAGGCAGGTAATTTGATGTGAAATGGCCAGATCGCTGCGAGAGGTTTCTAAAGCAGCGATATGTGCCTTGTGTTCGCTGTTTAAAAGGACAAGACTAAAGGCCAAGGAGGTCGCTTGGGAAGCCCTGCACGCTGCGGTTTCTCGGTTCCTCTCTATTTTGACACGTAAGCCTCTGCCATTGAATCCCCTCGTCCCCCTCCACCCCGGTTACATCTCCCAAAATCCACTTGGGCCTACTTGTCTTCACAGCACATTCAAGGTCTCTCCCTCTGCGACTAACAAAGTCAATGCCTGGTCTGGCCAACACTGCAGTCACCTTCCTGACCCATGTTCCTTAGAGATTCTTCTCCCAGTCCCTTAGCACCTTCTTGCCAAGCAGAGCAAAAGAGGGTCAGGTAAGAAGCAAGGGAGACAGCCCTGGGATGGATGGTGGACCATGAGGGAAGACAACGGCCCCCTGCAAGCAGTCCTGCCTATCTGCTGTACCCCTCTACCTTGGCGTCCCTGGAGGCGGAGAACATTGCCCAGGATGGGGGTCACCGACGGGCCAGGCAGGCAAATGGGATGTTTAATATGAGCATTTCTTGCCTCGGCCCTGCTGGAGACTGTGCTGTCTTATTTTCTTTCCTACTGAAGATAAACAAAACAGGAAATGAAACTAAAAGATGCACAAGGCATTTGCTCAGGCAAATAAAGGATCCAATTTAAACATCCTTCATGCTAAATTCTTTCTCTAATTTATACAGTCAGAGCAACCCTTAGAGACAGTTCTGTTTCTGTGGGAGAGATTATGCCTCTCTGGCTTCCTGAGCCGTTCCCGGTCTGAAACAGTGCCCTTTCCGAGAGCCTGTGCGTTTCATCGCTGGGTCCTGTTAGATATTCCCTTGAGCTTCCAATTTACAGAGAGAGAAAGCGGGCTTCCAGGAAATCAGATGACTTCCTCTAAAGACTACCTGGCCAGCTGAGAGCTCTGGGGGCCACTGAGAGTTTGTGTGAGTTGTGCCCAATCTCGCTCTAAAAACCAGAGGGTCTTTTATAACTTCCAGAGGATTCTCAATCAGCCTGTGTCATCTTCGCTACTTATGTAATGCCTGTATACAGTCTAAGGAGGGCAGGGGTAGTCAAGAAGATGAAACGGGGCCCTTTAAGTGCTTGCTGTCTTGTCTGGGAACCAGCAGGATCACCCTCACCAAATCCTTTCGGTATCCTCTTGCACTAACCAGGGTTGCAAGAATGAAATCCATCCTAGGTAGGTGGAGCAGAAAGGGAGCTTCTCTATAATAGGTATTAGGGAACACATAGGCTCCCTGGAGATGCAAACTGGGAGTGCTCCCAGCTTGGAGGCCCTGTGGCCTCGGAAACGGTGGTCTTTCTTCCACTCTGTCCCCTTTGCCAGAAAACGATGCCTGAAACTCCCGCTTCCTCTCTTTGAAATGGGTGACTGATTAGCCAAGTGCAAGTCTTGTGGCGGCTGCTTAAGACACATTACCAAGGGAGCAAATTTTTCGAGCAAGGTTCAGGTTTCTACCTAGCAGAGGCTGGCTTCATTCCCCAAAGATTCTGGCATCAGCCAAAGGCAGTCACCTTCCTGACTCATGTTCTTTGGAGGTTCTTCTGTTCCTTTCACCCTCTCACCAGGCAGAATAACGGAGGGTGGAAGAAGAAGCAGCGGAGACGGGCCTTGAATGGATGGTGGATGATGAGAGGAATAATGTTCCCCTACAAGTAGTCCTGCTTATCTGCTGCACCCACCCACCTCAGTTTTCTTGACTGCGGTGAAGATCACCCAGTCCACTACAGTCACGTGAGCCGATGGCCTCATCACTGCACATTTAGGTTAATGTGGTCGCCTAATAACTGTTCTTCTCTTTTTCCAATGCTTCATCTCCATTCCTTACCGTACACAATTCCATTTTTCTAGAATGCAGCTCTCCAGGCCTTCTCAACAGCACTTTAACCTATGGAATTAGTCTTGAGAGCAGGCTCCACTCTCAGAGTATGAAACACAGCACAGGTGAAGTTTGCAAGGGGTGGAAGAAGATGGAACCCCTGGAGCAAGAGGAAGATGGAACCCCTGAAGCAAGAGCCCAACTCAACAGAGGAAACGGAGTCAGTGGAGACAGCACCAAAGGAACAGTTGTTTGTTGCTGAACACGTCCCTGGCCCTGAGATGGGCTCCGGGAACACAGGTGAATGAGACGCAGTCGAGCCTGGAATCGGAGCCTGGAGGGGCCCATGGGGTAGAGGAAAAGTCACTCAATGATTACTCCTAGAACTACATGCTGGTGCCACCACCCCTCACGCCCCACCCCAAAGACATCCCGGATTCATTTTGAAGAAGAAATCCTGATTGTATCATCCAGAAGAAGAGAACCCTGAGTATAAAAGGAAAGAACTTCACGAGGAGGGAAGGCTCCATCCACGCTATTACGATTTAGTCTGATTTCCAGCTGTTCAGGTCAAAAATATTTTTGGCAGAGACAGGGAGAAAAATTGGTAGAGAAATTCAGCACTGGCCATTCCTGGGTGAAGAGGTTCTGTGTGTCTCTTTAATTACCATTTAGGATCTAGGACATAATTTGAGTAGCTCTTCAATTGATTTTATTTATCTTTCAGTCCAGCGTTTGCCAGGATAGAAGCTGTAGCTTGTAATCGTTCAGCCTTCATGTGGCTCGGTTTCCTGTGTCTAATGTGGAGACCAGAGTGTATTTTTAAACCCTTCATTCACTTTCTTGGCTCGTCAAATTCTGTTCTCTGAGAACTGATAACATGAAAATGTTCATGCTGTGTTACCTCCTTTCAGTAAGACCAGAAAGGGTAAACCTGTGACTCTGTAAGTCCATGGAGAGGCAGAATGAGATGGGCTTCCCTGGGACCAGGCCCTGAGCTTTGGGGTCCTTCTTGGCCTAGCTGCTTTCCTGGGTCTTCGGCCTGGGCTGGACAGCCATGCCCCACTTGGGTGCTCTTTAGCTATGGGAGGATGAGACTTTATATATATATAAGCTCAGTTTGTCCTCTTTATTTGGGCGTTCATTCATTCATCAAACCTATCTCACTGAACACTCCTATCTGCCCGGCAATACAGTAAGTAAGGGAGATGCAAAGTGCTTACATTCATGGAAGGGGAGAGAACAGTTACCCTTGGAGAAGCTGCTTGGTAGTAATCAAAGAATGAAACTACCTCACTTCCTCTCTTCCAGGTTGAAAAGAAGAAGCCAGAATAGAAACCCCCTTTTCCTTCGCCTCATGTGGTTCTGACGGTTCCCCTCCTCCCAGACGTCCACATCTCACCAACACACACACTCACAAATGTTCCTGGGCTCTGGATTGGTGAGGGGGCAAGAAGGCGGGAGAGGAGGGGCAGGGAGCAGGGAGAGAAAGGTGCTCCCCCACAAAGTGTGGGACTCAGAATCACGACGGGGGACCGTGTGCGTTCCCTGTTCACTCCCCCCTGCTCATGCTGAGAAGTGTCTTGCTTCCAGGAGCATAACCACTGACCTCCCGTCTGGTGCTGCCCGCATGGCTGTCGCACCGTCCACCCTCAGTGGCCGGTAGGTGAGTCTCTGCTTCTTGCCCTACCGCCTGGAAACCAGGAGTGCCTTAATGTCGTGTGACCTGAGCAGGGATTGGCGCAAAGGAGACTCATCTACTTGATGTGGGGTCTTTGCCTCTTCAGAAACTCGCCTTGTGAACAAGTTCGCCTAACCTGAGTTTCTATCAGGACAGGCCAGCAGATAACACGGATGGGGAATTCTTCAGTCACCCGGAATTGTCTTCTAGTGACCCGAAAAACTCCTCCTCAGTTCAGAGCTTATGGATTTAGGGCTCTCAACTGACGTGTCAGAGGCAGACCTGCCTCGAATCCTTGAACCCACCCTGGTGCTCTTGAGGGAGAGTAGGAGGGAGAGTGGGTGGCCTCCCAGCTGTGGTCTGCCTGATGCTCATGGGCGTTTACCTGGCCATGAGGGAGACATGAACACTGTCTGCTTCGTGCAACCGTCCTCCCATTTCCTGCCACTAGACTTGGCCCACCCTTGGCTCCTTGATCTGGGTCCATTCTCCCAGAGCTCAGCCCCTGTGCAGGGGAAGCTGGAATGTTCTCTCAGTCTCAGCCAGAGCCCTAAGGGGTGTTTGGAAAAGCGAACTGAAAGGGGGAGGGGAAAAGAGATGTTGGTTGTATTTGTGGGTCACTGCACCCATAAAAGAAACCCCCTTCCTTATATTCTAGGGTGAAACTGCAATAAAAAAATCACTGTGACTGTAAATGTGTCTAGATCTTTCTCCTTTTCTTCTTTACGCCTCCCCTGGACACAGCTAACCTGTGATTTCCACTTTGTGATGTTGTGGATTTCAAAGAGACTTATTCTCCATACAAGTCACTTCTTTTTAGTTCAAAATCCTGATCATGCATACACCTCCTATTTCTCTCCTAGACTTGAAGTAAATGTTCACAACATTAGCTTCTACATTACATGGAAAAAAAATCTGTCCCATAAAAGCAATACCAGGCTAGTGAAAAAGTGAGAGACATATAAACATAGAAGTGACATGTAAACATACGTCTCTTACCCGTCACTCCAAAATCAGTACAACACATATTATTTGGAAGCTCTTCTGTGTTCGTGATGGTTCCAGCTTTTCCTTCACCGTCTTGAACATCTGTTAGATTGTCTTTCTGCAGACAGTGGGTAAATAATATGGTTTATTTTGCGTAACTGATTATAGGAAACCTTCTCATGTATCCACCGAATGACATTTTAAATCACATCTTCTTTTTCAACTTTAAAGAAGCAAATGACTTCCTTATCTTAACATGATTTATTATTTGAGTGTGAGCCAGGGACCCATGAGGGTGTTATCTATGGCTTCTTCACATGAAGGATTCTTATCAAGCAAGCAAAGTTTACAGTCACAGTCAGAGAGGACGGGAAAACAAATGACATGGTCAATAGTTCCCTATGTGAGATTTTTTCAAACGATCTTATCTAGTAAACCTCTTTCCCCAAAGCTCACGGATGATGTGCTTTTCCATTAACTACAGAGATATGGTAAGTGATGTGGGTAATAATTTTGAATTTTTTTCTTTTCATAGGCTATCAGCTAAGACTCCTATTTTATTTCTCTTTGGACACTAGTTGGGGCTTTCTCCACATGAGCTCAAAGCCTTTGTGATAAAGATTTTCTCTCATAACTGATCACTTTGATCAGAAGCTAAAAATATATAAGAAAAGGTCACCTCTCTCCATTCTTTCCTGCTCTTCTGGGTTTGGTCATTTGCATGGCCCAGTTGTGGGTGCAGCCCAGGAATCACTTTGCTTCCAAACCTTCAGCACCTCCTTCCTTATTATTATTTTTTTAAACAGGCCCTCACTGTGTAACCCAGGCTGGACTCAAACTCCTGGGCTCACCCGATCCTTCCACCTCAGCCTCCGGCATAGCTGGGATCACAGGTGAACACCTCCCAGTGTTATGGTCAGTTGACCTTGTTTCTTACTTCTCTTCCGGCGACCTACTGTCTTGGTTTTCCCAAAGCTGAGAATTTCCTGGGAAACAGCATCATCAGTGCTCGGAGACTCCTGGGCAAACCAAGAAGGCTGGTCACACCAAAATTTCATCCTCAAACCTGGAGGACATTACACTAAGTGACTAAGCCAGACACAGGGGGAAAAAAAGTACTGCATGAGCTCATTTATATGTAGAATCTAGAAAAGCTGATTACATGGAAGCAGAGAGTAGAAGGGCAGTCACTAGGGTTGAGGAGGTGGGGGAAATAGGGATATATTGGCCCAAGGGTACACGGTTCCAGTTATGCAGGATAAAGAAGTCTAGAAATCAAAAGTACAGCAGGAAAACTATAGCTAATACTACTGTATTGTATACCAGGAATTTACGAAGAGAGTAGATTTCAGATGCTCTCACCACACACACACAAAAATAGAGATGGATATGTTAACTGGCTTGATATGAGTAACATTTTACTTTGTGTATAAACGTATATAGACACGGATAAGTATATCTATATAGGACAGAGTTATATCCTCTCTTTATAGAGATATAGTTATGCATCATGTTGTATACTTTGAATAAATACAATTGGTACTAAAAAATAAAATAAAATTTTGTCTTCTCTTAACCTTTCAAGAACATCAATTCCAGCAAAATTCTCCTTTCTATCCTAAAACACGTCTTCCCTTTCTAGTGTATCTTTATTTTTGGTATACAAACTCTTACTTCTCCACATTCAAGAATAACAATAAAATGAATAAAACTCAGTTTGCTGATCAGCGTCACCACACCCCCACCCCCTCGGCAGCAGGACACCTGGAGAGAGTGGTCTGTTCTCCTTCACTCCCCATCTCCAGCTCGTCTCAAGCCTCTGTGTCTCAACCACTCTGATAAGCCCTCACGCCATCACGCCACCAAAACTGCTCTTGTGGACGTCACCAAAAGCCCTATGTAGTTCAATTCACTTTCTCAGTCTTCCTCCAGCAGTATGTGACAGGGGTGACTTTACCCTCTTCCTGACTTTCAAAAAGTCAGGTTGGCTTTCAAGACACCACCCTCCTGTTCCTTATCCCTGCTCTTCGGCCATACTTTCTCAGTGTTCTTCCCCATACTCCTCATCTCAGGGATGCCTAATTCTGGCGACCTTGGGACTCAACCCTGGCTCCTCACCAGCTTTGGTACCACGCTGTCTGAACCATTGTGTCTGAATTATCATCACAATGATCCTATCTGGTCTCGCTGCTTTCACCCTTTCCTCTGCCTCCACCTCCAGTGGATTTTTTTTTTTTTTTTTTTGAGTCGGAGTCTCACTCTGTCACCCAGACCGGAGTGCAGTGGCCGCTCCCAGCCACCGCAGCCTCAACCTGCTGGGCTCCGGCGATCCTTCCGCCTCAGCCTTCCAAGTAGCCGGAATTACAGGCGCGCGCTACCACGCCCGGCTGATTTTTTTATTTTATTGTAGAGATGAGGTCTCGCTGCCCAGGTGGGTCTCGAACCCGCGGGCTCAGGCCATCCACTCACCTCAGCCTCCCAAAGGCGCGGCATGACAGGCTGAGCCACCGAGCCCGGCTCCAGTGGATTTTTAACTCAGCAGCCAGGATTATTGTAATTCAAGTGTCAGAGCCCATCCTTCCTCTGCTGAAAACTCTCAGATGGCTCCCCGACTTACTCACTCAGAGCAAAAGACCAAGGCTTTGCCTGATATGCCACCACCCCTGTTTTTTATGACCTCCTCTCCTTCCCCCATGCCTTCATTCACTGAGCTCCATCACCTTGGCCTTCTTACTGCTCTTTGGAAAGACGGGCACCTCCCACCTGGCTAGGAGGGTGGCTGTGAGGGCAGGTGTTGCAGAGAGTAGACCAAATAATCCACAGCTGAATTAGATGACGCCAGAGAGCAGGCATCTGAAAGGAGAGCTGGGGAGAAGGGCTGAGGAAACCGATAAAGGATTGGTATGCCCCTTCCTCTCGCAACAGTTCCAGCCCTTCCAGCTGGGTCTGGTTGTTAGGAGGCAGTGCGGAGAGCTTGGAATGAGAGGAAGGGAGATGCCATGGCTTTCTCCCCTCCCACGCTGCATTGGGTGGCTTCTCTGCCAGCAGTTGCACCTCCCCTGGCTCTGGCTATCAGTGAGCCTGCCCACATGGCTGCCGCACATGTTAGGTGACCTTGACTCCTGGGATCCTATAACACCACCTCCTCTTTTTGTCTTCCAGCTTAGGGGTGGCTTTGGTTTTCTACTGCAGCTATTTACCTGGGAACCTTATGTCTCTCTATAGGCCTCCCAACACCCTATCTCCTATATAACAAATGCCTTGAATTTAAAGCATTATCGTCTTTAATATCAATGTAGATTCTGTCTTCCTGAATAGGCCATGGCTGACGCTCTTGGCCTCATGGGCATACACGCAGTGGCTGCCAGATGGTAGTTGGCCGTGGTCAACAAGACCCCAGCCTCCACAGTCAGCACGGGGCTCAGGTCACTGTGTGTGTCTTACTGGCTCAGTGTCCAGGCAAGATATCTGAGAATCAAAATATTCACAGCTTCTGGTATAAGTGAACTTACCGTTTAGATGGGAGATGAGGAATTGAGGAATATGTTTATGAAAAGACCAAACAATAATTGAGGCAATAAGTGATTAGATGCCAAGATGCATGGTAAAGCAATATGTGCTATGTTAAGACAAATTCTCCATAGCTTATTTCCTGTGTCTCGTGCGGATTTTCTACCTGTCCAGGTACGAGTCACTCTAAAATGACAAAGGAAAATTCATGGAAAGACCAAGGCTCAACTACAGAATATTTCCAAGGTATCCCTTTCAATAGAAAGAGTCTGACACTGTCGAAAGCTGAGAAGTAGGCTCGCTGGAAAACACACGCCTCTATCTGCAGCATCTCAGAGAGAGGTCATTTTAAATCACTTCCAGCGGGCACATTTAACGCAGTCAAAGCAGAGGTGGGCTCCCAGTAGGCGACTGTGATGTACTCGTGACTTGTCGGGCTGCTAGGAAAAGAAAAGAATGAAGACTCCTCTCCTGCAGTTTCCTGAGCATCTCTCTCACAGCATATGTGTTTGTCACAAGAGAGATATTCACAAACGAGGGACCACACTATGGATCTTTCCCTAGCGTGAACCGTTTCCTTGCCTCCCTTCAGTCATGTTGGTGCCCAGGCCTGTCCTTATAACCACTTCAAATGACAAGGTTTTCTTTTTCTTTCCTTAACTCACTCATTCAACAAATGCGGTCGAGCACCTAGTTTGATCTAGAAATTGGTCTAGGGACTGGACACGCAATGTATATCCAGCCGACATAATCTTTCTCCCGTGGAACTGACACAAAAACACTCTATAAGGGTTTTCTTACTAGAGGCACATTATACCTGGGAATAAGGCTGGAAAAACAGTCCACTGAGGGTAGCTAGACTTTTCTTTGCATTGGAAAATAAATTTGACATCATTCTATATTGTCAATCTATGGCTTCACTGCCAATAAATCCTGGGAGAAATTTAATTTAGTTTTATTCTAAGTGCAAAGAACTTTTATTAACTTTTTAATTGAAGTGCAACGTACATATAGAAAAGTTCACAAATCATAAATTCAGAGCTTGATGAATTATCACAAAGTAAACACAACCATGTAACCACTTCCCAAGTCAATAATTGAAGATTATTGAGTCCTATAAAGCCCCTTGTTCCCTTCCCAAAATTATTCTACATCTCTACCACCATCCTGTACTCTCACACAATAGATTAAACAATCTATTAATCATTAAACAATCTATTAAACAACTGCTTTTGAATTTGTTATTAATATAAGTGAAATCATATGGTAAGCATTTTCTTATGTCTGACTTCTTTTCTCAACATATGTATAATATTCATCCAAATTGTTGCATGAAACAACTTATTCATTTTAGTTGCCATATAGTATTGTTATAAATATACCCAAATTTATTTATAAGTTCTACTGTTGATAGATATTTGGGTTGTTTCCAGTTTTTTATTATTATGCATTGTACTGCTATAAATATTCTTGTACTTATTTTTGGGGTATATACATACACCAAATATATGTTTCTCATAAGCATATATATAGAGGATTGAAATTGCTAGATTACAGTGTATGTGTATGGTGAAATTTAATGTTTTATGTCATTTACTAAAATATGCTTTTATTTACCAATATATACCAGTGTGCCCCGAGGTTTATATAAGAGGTCACGTTGCTCCATATCCTTGCCAATTCTTAATATTTTCAGACTTAAGTTTTGGCCTTTCTAGTGACTGTGATGGTTACCCATCATGATTTGAATTTTCCTGATTACCAATGAGCACATTTTTATATGTATGGTGGTCATTAGAATATCTCTTTTTTTGAAGTGCCTAGTCAATATCTTGCCCATCTTGCTACCAGGTGTCTGATATTTTTCTTACCTATTTCAAATTTTTTTTTTTTTTTTTTTGCATATGCTGGGAAATGCCGCTTTTCAGATGTATGTGTTGAATATATCTCCTTCCATTTACAGCCTAATTTTTAAAATTCTCTTAATGGTGTCATTTGATGAACAGTTTTAAAATTTTTATGTAGTCTAATTTATCTGACAAGTAATTATTAAAATAAAAGTTATTACAAGAGACAGGAATATTATATAATAAAAATGTTCAATGAATAAGCATATCAATTATAAATATATTGCAACTAATAACATAGTTCCGTAATATATGAAACAAAATATGTAAATCAATATCATTTCTTCATTTTACATATAAGAAAGCTAAAACTCAGAATGAGAAGGTTTCTAATCACACATTAGAAAGCAGCAGATTGACTTGAAACCCAGTGCACCTAAACACTATATTCATCAATTCCAAACCAAAATCATCTGGGGTCTTGAGTGATTAAAACAACCAATGAAGGTACTCTGTGCTTCCTTTCAAGTTGTGATCCAGCATAGATGCGGTTTGCTTGCTTTCCTTTGATAACTAAACACCTCTAATTCCTGTTTTGAGTTGTTTTATTATTAGTTTGCGCTCACGATCCATTTTAATTTCTTCTTTAAATGACATTTAGAAATTATAACCTAAAGTCTTTCTTATTTTGACTTATTTCTTTTCAGTTTATATCTGCTCTCTGTAGAAGTGTGAAGGCATCTGGGTGAGAACTTGTCAAATGCAGTCATTCCTTGGTTTTAATGGATCTGGGTTCAGAACCCCTGTGCATACTCAGTTATTTTTCCCTTCAGACAAATCATTTCACTGCTTTGAGCTACTTCTCTCATCTGGGAGGGGGCACAGGAAAGCCTGACAGAGTTCCTTTGTGGGTAAAATAAAAGAGTCTCCATGAATTCATGTGGAGACGCTCTATAAATATTTGTCTTTTCTTTCAAGAATAGCCATTTTCTGTCTTCCATAAGCACATCAGCCTTTTCCCTTCTCTCAGATGTATCACTACTTTTCCTCTTTACTTTTCACCTGGTTGTCACCTGGAAGCTATTTCTAGAAACAATACCTAGGGACATATTCATTTATCAAACTGTGTGAAAGTGATCTGCAACTCAAATTTAATAAGTTTTTGAAAATCACTTGAGCCTATTAAAGGCTTACTTACTTATTAATACATTTCTCTCTTGGTTTACTTTTGAACTTAAAATTGAAGTGAACTAAATTAAGATATAAGTAAATCTACTAATAGAATATTCTATGTTTCTACCATCCAACTTCTCCATAGGCTGTTAAACACACACACACACACACACACACACACACACACACACACACGTATGTATATTAGGGGTGCCAAAAAATGTGTACACGTTTTAAAAGATGTTAAGAGCTGGGTGTGGTGGCTCATATCTGTAATCCCAGTACTTTGCAAGGCGGAGGCGAGAGGATTGCCTGAACCCAGGGGTTCAAGACCTGCCTGGGCAACTTAGCGAGACCTCGTCTCTACGATAAATCAAAAAATTAGCCGGGCGTGACAGCACTGCCTGTAGCTCCAGTTACTTGGAAGACTGAGATAGAAGTGGAAGGATCGCCTAAGTACAGCAGGTCAAGGCTGCAGTGGCTGTGAACCTGCCACTGCACTTTTGCCTCGGTGAGAAAGTGAAGCTCCAACTCAGAAAAAAAAAAAAGAGAGAGAGAGAGATGTTCGCCATCTCTGGACTCTGATGACTGGACACTGATGGTCACCACTTTGAGCACTTCTTGAATTGCAGAAGTCAAACACGACTTGTATTCATCTTGTTGCATATTGCAATTTTAATACAGTTTTTTCCTTTCTTAAAATGTGTGTATATATATTTTTGGCACCCTCTGTATACACACACACAATCAGTTTTGGAATACAATTTGAAATTAAGAAAATGCAGTCTCATTTGTTTTTTAATCTCCATATACCAGCAGTTCTAGGGCAGAAGTTGCAGGATAGCTTAGTTATTTATTATACTTTTACCTGGAGTTTATTATCTTATAGTTTCTTTTTTTTTTTTTTTTTGAGTTGGAGTCTCACTCTGTCGCCCAGACTGGAGTGCAGTGGCCTCTCCCAGCCACCGCAGCCTCGACCTGCTGGGCTCCGGCGATCCTTTCGCCTCAGCCTTCCGAGTAGCCGGAATTACAGGCATGCACTACCATACCCGGCTGATTTTTTGATTTATTGTAGAGATGAGGTCTCGCTACCCAGGCAGGTCTCGAACCCGCGGGCTGAGGCAATCCACTCACCTCAGCCTCCCAAAGGTGCAGGATTACAGGCTGAGCCACCGAGCCCGGCTATATTTTCTTTATTCTTGACAAATATATGAAAATCTCTACCCTAAATCAAAGTCAGTCATCTGATTTATCTGTATTTGGGGAATTTAAATTTTCTATCTCCACATGAACACATGAACATGTAGACTATTTCTGTTGATTATTTTTCTTTGTTGATAATATTTAAGTAGAAAGGTCTTTTCCTATGGCAGGGCTTCCCTGGAGAAATGGGACTTGGAAAGAGGAAAGCAAAGGCATCCTAGGCATGCAGAAGCTTCGTGAACTCTAGGGACTTAACCTTTAAGCTACCAAATACATTCCCAGTTCCTAAGAGAGAAATCCATAAGCCTTTTATCTGCTCAGGATCCTATGGGGCACAGCCCAATGTGGCCTTGTCCTCGGCTCCACTCTGTATTAATCCCTGTCTTCCCCGTCTCTTGTAGGCGATTCCGTGCATCTGGCCCACCCGTGCATCTTGACCACAGAGAGCATACTGCCCTAAGCCTCGAAGGCCAGTTGGCCAAACAGAGATTTGGCTTCTCCTCTAAGGGGAGGTTTCTCATTATGGCAGGCATATTTCTTTCAGAAGCCCTTGTAAGCAGCCAAACTATTTTGTAATATCAGTTCTGATACACAGCTCACAATATGCCTTGGGTATGATCACTTCTGACATATTATAGCTGTTGGAACCCTTGGCCTGGCAGTTTTAGAAAGGGACTTTTCTGATTGAAACTCTTTTTTTTTTCAGGACAGCTTCGGAGATGCCACCTACATCTTCTACCTGAGGGAGTCCCCGAGGGTCAATATGCCTCTTTCCCCTTCCTTTGTTAACTTCGTAAAGCCAAGAAGAGCGAGTCAGACATTGGGATAAATTATCACACGTGTATCAGTGTGTGTTCGCATCTGAGAATAAATAAAAGAAAAATTGACCTGTTGTTTTGCTGTGTGAGTTATATTATTAATCCGTTCCTTACAATGTGTTTTAGCTAAAAAGTAATAACTCATCATTAGGGCACTGCCCAAGGGTATTAAGCTACCATGGAAACAGCCCTGTAATAAGAGACAATTTTTCATTTTCCCTCAGAGGTGCCATTTTGTCAGATGTTTTAACAGAACATTCAACATTTGGACAGAAAAAGAAATATATGTGCTCACATCCATACTTACACACACACACACACACACACACACACACACACACACACACACACACACTCATATATGTATAGCTGGCAGACTGTCACTAATAAAGTATCTGCTCTCAGATGCAGTTCTCCAGGCGAGTCCTTCTAGTCCTTATCTCACAATAGCAAAGAAGCCATCATCAAACGCCTCACCAAGCCTCCACTGAAATGATTAATACTGGCTCCACACCCGGGAACCCCACAGATGTCAGTTCCCTCTGACTTCCAATGGAAGGGAATTTAAAAGATGCAGGCCCCTCCCTGACTCTGCTCCGCTGGCATCTAGCAGCGGGAACCTCAGACAAGAGGGTACTTGTGGCCAACAGCCAAGGTTCTGGGCAGTGCTTTGTGAGCTGGACAGGATCCTGCACAGGCCCTGGGAGAGGCTTGCCGGACAGGAGTGTGAGGGTGACGGAAGTCCCTGCAATCCCACAGAGAGTTGCTTGCATAGATTAAGACTCTGCTTCAGGGCGTTACTGTCTTGGTCCTTTGCTAGTAAAGAAAGCAAAAATCGTATTTGCTAACCCATTTCACAAAAGCCAACCCCAAGAAGTCCCAGATAAAAGCAAATCTGTAGTGATAAGACCAAAAATTGTAAGACTTCCAGGAGCTAGCTGCCAGAATAAGAAAAAGGTCTCCTTTCTCGTTAATAGTGCTTTCATCTATCAAATCTTAAACTTGAAACAATTTAATTTAAAATCTTAAATTAAAGCAACGATATAAGGATGAGGTTCTGTGTAGAGGTGATGATATCCCAAGGACTATCTATCTTTCCGGCTAGCCTCATTGCCTAGGTTATCTCTAGTGTCAGGCAGGGAATTAGAATCAAAGATCTATAGATTTTACTACGACCCAATCAATTCTTCCTAAAATAAAAGACAAAAGTGTGTTTTTGTCTCAAGGTATTAGCTTAAATCTAGCTCGATAGAGGTATTTTTTAAGCACCCAGAGCAAACGCCTCCTTTCCTTGAAGTCCTGTGGTATATCTGGTCACTGGCATTTATTTGGCATTTATCATATGTGCCACCATTGATTATCTTTTCCTCTGGGTGTCATTTTTTTCCCTTCCTAGATAGCAAATTTCTTAAGGGCAGGCATAATAGCTAACACAGCACTCACAAAGTGTCAGGCACTGTTTTGTACCATTCTAAGTGTTTACTTTCACTTACTCTTTATAATACCCTAAGAAGCTGGTGCACTACTATTGGTCTACATCTTATAGATGAGAAAACCAAGCAGAATGAGGTCAAGGAGCATGTTCAAGGTCACATAGCTAGAGGAGAAGTCATTATTAAACCCCAGGAAATCTGCAACTGGAGACAGGTCTTTTCCAATGTACGATCCTGCCTCCCATGGACCTCAGAGCAGTGGAAACAGCACCATGAGGAGTAAGGACCCTATCTCCCAGTAAGTCAGGATCCAGTAGTCAAAGGAGAAACGGGAGCTAAGAAACCAGTAAAGATAAACGCAAGTTAGTCACCACGCAGGAAAATAATTCAAAGCAAATGCTATGTTGATGGTGAATTTGTAGCATCCTTTAAATGTCTGAGTGTCAAGTATTATTTCCACCATTTTCAGTCACTTTAAGAACCATTCATAGCATATTTTATCAGGGAGCCTTGGAGGGAAATTGTATTATAGTCAGATGCTGCATAATGATATTCTGGTCAATGAGGGATCGTATATATAATGGTAGTCCTAAAAGGTTACAATACCATATTTTTACTGTACTTTTTCTATGTTTAGATTTGTCAGACACACAAATATTTACCATTGAGTTACAAGTGCCTGCAGAATTCAGTACAGTAACATGCTGTACAGGTTTGTAGCCTAGGAACAACAGGCTATCCCATAGACCCTAGGTGTGCTGTAGGCTAGACCATCTCAGTTTGTGTAAGTATACTCCAAGATGCTCACACAATGCCTAATAACGCATTGATCCAAATGCATCCCTGTCATGAAGCAATGCATGACTGTATCACCTAAAATACCAGATTCTGTTGGAATCTGTACAAGTCATGGTGCTGGGATACAGTTAACCAGATGGGTAGACCTAATGAAATCTATGTCTCTAGAGGACAAGATAAAAGATCCTTACTATCATGTCCTTTGCAACAACATGGATACAGCTGGAGACCTAGCACAGAAACAAAAATCTGAAAACTGCAAGTTCTTACTCAAAAGCAGGTGCTAAACTTTGGGCACATGAAACAACTAACACTGGGCCCTGCTAATGGGGGAAGGAGAGAAGGAAGTAAGAGGCACACAATCACCCTTTGGGTACCATGTCCACTACCAGGGGAGGAGAGGCTTACTAGAAGCCCAAACCTCACCTGCACGCAATTTACTTACATAGCAAATCCTCACACATACCTCATAACTCTAAAATTGAAGGGAAAAATAGGTAACTAAAAATAAAATATCCTTACTAAGAACAGCAACCTCTTCAGTGGCACTGCAAGGGCAAAACTGGTTTAATCCCATGTCTGTGTTGGTACATAGCATATACCAGTTAATTCAACAAACATTTACTGAGCACATGCTATATGTAGATCTTGTGCTGGGTTCTGAGACTTGAAAGTGAGCAAAACAAGTGGTTCCCTTGCCTTCCACGTGCTTATATTTCAATTGGGAGAAGCAGGTATTGAATAAGTACATGATGGTCTGAGAGCCTTGTGTGTCATAAAGGAGGTCAACAGGGTGACAAGATAGAGTTGGCAGTGAGAGGGGCAGGAAGGGAGATTGACCGGTCAGAGAAAAAGAGGAGGTGTTTGAGCAGAGCCTGAAGGAATAGAAAGGGTCAGAAATCCCCCAAATGACCCGAGGAGGATATTTCAGCAGAGGGAACTGAAAGAGCCAAGGTGCCCTCAGAATAAAGTTGAATAATCTCAGTTTCCCAGGAAACAAAGACACTCGACATGACTGGAGGGAGGTGAACAAGGGAAAGCGGAAAGCAATGTGGTCTGATGGTGTAGGGACCTGGGACCTGTGGTCAGCACTAGGATTTGTTCTAAATGCAATGGGAAACTATAGGAGGATATTAAATAGAAGAAAAATCGATCTGATTTGCTTTTTTATGATTTATTTATTTATTTATTTTTATGTTTATTTTTTTTTTGAGTCGGAGTCTCACTCTGTCGCCCAGACTGGAGGGCAGTGGCCGCTCCCGGCCAACGCAGCCTCGACCTGCTGGGCTCCGGCGAACCTTCCGCCTCCGCCTTCCAAGTAGCTGGAACTACAGGAGCGTGCTACCATGCCTGGGTAATGTTTTGGATTTATTGTAGAGATGAGGTCTCACCAAGTTGCCCAGGCGGGTCTCAAACCCAGGGGCTCAGGCAATCCACTCACATCAGCCTCCCAAGGCGTGGGATGATTTGCCTTTTTAAAAGACCACATTATACTGTGGAAGTGGCTTGTGTTCAGAACTGAGTTTGAACCATCTGCTCTTAGCATTCTTGAGAGCTTTCTCCACTCCTTGGGGCCTGGCCACACCAAACCGTCAGTGTGTCCTAGAGAGAGAAACCAAGGTCAGCTTGAGCATCAAAAGTGTCTTTTATATCCAAGGCTCCTTATGTTGACTGAATTACAAATGAGCAATACATGAAACATATATGTTACAAAAGAGTTCAACTTTAGCCTCTCTCTTTTTTTAATATTGCGCTTTAAAAAACACTTAATGCTACAATTATCCATGGTTTTTGATCATTGTGCATTTTTTAATTAAGAAAGTATATCAAACATAAAAAGACATTGGGTCAAAACAGGCAAGCAATCTGAGCTTACTTGGGATGGAAGCAATTTTAATTGATGCAATTTGCAGCCATTTAAATATTTCATATTTGGTTATTAACACTGCAGGGAGAGTGGGCACGTCAACAGAAAGAGAACTGCCAGTTTTGTCATTTTCACTTGCTCAGGCCTAATTTGGCTTGGAGTTCATTAAGAGTTGTGCAGTCCAGGTGACTGCTGAACGCCGGGTCCTGGAAGGAGAGAAGACAGGAAAGTGATATTTCACCTCTAAACTGGCTGTTAGCATCAGGAAGGAGGTGGAGCTGTGTTAGGGTAAAAGCTGTTTCTCTCTTAATACTGTGTGAAAAATCTTTCAAATAAGAACGGTAGCTTAGCGCTGAGATTTCATGATGCCCGCAGCAGATGTGGGTGAATGCACTCAATCAGCTGTTTAATTAGACGGCCCCAGCTAGCAAAGAGAGTGCCTGTCGGGTTAAACATTTCCTGGTTTCATTTCTTGTTCCAACTCACAGCAGAGTCTGTGGTGCTTTCTGATTTGTGTTGGTCTGAATTCTACCTTTGGGGAATGCAAGAGAAAGGTAGAGGAGAAAAAACGGAGGGGTTCTAGAAACAAATCACTCTTTCACCTGTTGATATCCACTATGGACAAAATTTTTTAAAATAACTTAGACAAGAAGAGGAAAAAACTCCAGTTCAATATGAGGAGGTAAGGTGTTCTCTCTGTCACAGACAGTTCCTGGGGGACTGTGGAGTCTTTCTGGGCAATCTTGACCAAGTCTCTGTTCTCCTCTGCCTGCACACAAAAGCTCAAGAGAAGGGAGATAGGTACAAAGACCATACAGACCCCTTTTAACGGCATTTTCAAAAACACCATTGTGTAGAAAACTCTTTCAAGCCTGCAAAGGTTGCTTGATCTCTATACCCACGTATCCCTCTCTCTCTTTTCCAACACTAGCTTTCTCACCAGGAGGAGGAAACACAAGCAGCTGCCTGGAGCCAAAGCAGACAGAATCTTCCCTATAAACATGAGTTCTTGCCGGGCTCGGTGGCTCAGCTTGTAATCCCGCGCCTTTGGGAGGCTGAGGTGAATGGATTGCCTGAGCCCGTGGGCTTGACACCCGCCTGGGCAACTTGGCGAGACCTCATCTCTACAATAAATCAAAATGAGCCGGGCGTGGTAGAACGTGCCTGTAGTTCCAGCTACTTGGAAGGCTGAGGAGGAAGGATCGCCGGAGCCCAGCAGGCGAGGCTGGGCGACAGAGTGAGACTCCAACTCAAAAAAAAAACACAAAAAACATGAGTTCTCAGGAAAGTACATAGGAGATCGAGGGCCGAGGCAGGAAGATGCATCTTGTACTAGACTCCAGGCATGTAAGTGTTTTTGTTTCACAGTTGTCCTCATCATTGGATTCTGAAAGACCTAACTAACATCTAATTAGCTCTAACCAAATCCTGGTCAGAGCAGAGAGAGGGTCCCAGCACAACGAGGCTGTTACTCACGGCTTCTGCCTGGAATCCCAATGGACTTGAACTTATGTTACTTGAGTGCTGTATGTTTTGTGGAGGTGATAGTTTCGGTGCCTTTCTTACAGATCCAGTGGTTGAAGTCTTCGGAGGAGAAATTTTTCTATTTGGGTTTCTACCACCTTGTAGTAGACAATAGTTATATCTTGAACGCATATGAAAAGGGTGCTTTTTGGAAGATAAGTTCCTCAGTCACATGTGTAAAGTATCTTTAGCACTGTAAATGACACAATGGCCACCTATGATGGCAGGAGGCTTGATCAGAATCCATGGCTAGGAGGAGGTTTGTCTAAACATATTGCTACCTCTAGAATTTTAAAAAATGAATATCCAAAAAAAAGAATATCATCAAAAGAATATAAATATATTTGAGTCCGGTTCTCATTCTGTCACCCAGCCTGGAGTACAGTGGCACAATCACAGCTCACCACAACCTCAAACTCCTGGGCTCAAATAATTCTCCCATCTCACCCTCCCTAGTAGCTGGGACTACAGGCATGCATCACCAAGCCTGACTACTTTTTAATTTTTTTTTTTTTTTTTTTTGTAGAGACCAGGTCTTGCTATGTTGCCCAGGTTGGTCTCGGACTCCTGGGCTCAAGCAGTTCTCCAACTTTGGCCTCCCAAAGTGCTGGGATTATAGGTGTGAGCCACCTCACCTAGCCTCTTTTTCATTTTTCATAGTGTACTCTTTCCTGATTTTTTCACACATGCAATTCCCTGCATGCTGTTTTGTCATTTCTATTTAGAGAACATATGCAAAGTCTAGGTTTTTCCAAAACTGAAAACTGCAGAACTGAGGTCATTTTTTGGCACTAACTGGAATAACTCCAAAGACTGTGGGATGCTCTGGGAGGAAAACTGGATGCATCAAGTGTGACTGTTAGGGTACACCTGGCCTCTGAAACCACCACATACACACATACACTTTGTTCAGGAATGAATTCTTATACTAAATTATCTTAAACACGTTCCACTGCACCACAGAGGAAGAAACCTGGACTTACATCACCGTAATTTTATTGGCTCACCTAGAGAAGACAATGAAAGAAGAGCTAGAACATTTTATTATGTCCTGTTATCGAAACCCAAGTGGTAAGTATTGGGCTAAGAACCCTCACCAAGGCTAAAGGCGCTCATTGAAAACTTACCCAGATCAATACATCACTTTAAAGTCCTGATGGGGAAGCAAGTAAACCGTGGAATGTTCTTGGAGTGTCCATATCACCTGGACACTACAGAACCAAAGTGTGGCCACACCAATTTGTGTCTGAGTTTTGTTGAGGCTGGCCATCAATTGAATTAGTCTTCCAATTTAATTCAGTTCAGTACAACTTAATTTAAGGAAATTGTAGTAGGCACACAGCTCTATACTAAGAGAAAGACTCAAGGATGGTCCCCTGGGTGACTTTATGAGAGAATACGGCATGGTAGACATGGAAGAGGGGAAAGTAGAGATTCTGAAATAATAGAAGGCATGCTAAGTATGCATGTTCTCATTTTATCCCCATGAATCACTTGTGACATTATATCACCTCCTTTCTCCAGACAAGGAAAAGAAAGTGCAGAGAGTCTAACTCTCTCAAGCTTCTACGGCCATGGAGTATCAGAGGTAATTCCAATCTGGATCTACCTAATTTAAAGCTCATGTTCCTCACCACAATTATTCCTGAGTCACTGAGCTACCCACCCTGACAGGGTCTGAGGAGGAAAAGGTAACCTCTGAGCAAGTTCACACGGAAGGCCAGAACTATTGGCTGAAGCTTCTGAAAGCTGGTGTTCCTCAGGATAGGTGATGTTATTACTTGGTAACTAATTAACCCCAACTTAAAAAAGAAACACCTTAATACACCCAGGGTTTCTTTCTTTCTCGCACAGAGTTAGAAGCAAGTCAGGTGTCTCTTCATTTAGTGGCTCTGCCTACTCAACAGGTGTTCACCATTAACATAGCAAGGAAGGAAAGGGGCATAGAAAACTCACATCCACTGTCCTCCAACCAGAAGCAGCTCCCTTTACTTTTGCTCAGAGTTCACTGGCCTGATGTGATAGTTTAGACGTCCCCTCCAACACTCATGTTGAAACTTAATCCCCAATGTGGTGTTGTTGACAGCTGGGTCCTTTAAGAGGTGATTAGGTCATGAAGACTCTGCCCGGATGAATGGATTAGTTCATTCATGGATTAATAGATTAATGGTTTAATGGGTTAATGAATTATCGCAGGAAGGGAACTGGTGGCTTTAAAAGAAGAAAAAGAGAGACCCAAGCTAGCATGCTTGAGGAAGCTGCATGTGATACACTAGCAAGACATCTCCCATCAGATGCAGTCCTTGACCTTGAACTTCTCAGCATCCAGAACTGTAAGAAATAAATTCCTTTTCTTTATAAATCACCCAGTTTTAGGTATTCTGTTATAAGCAACAAAAGTGAACGAAGACATCCGACTGACTAATCTCATGATCCCAATATGCCTGGAAGGAGTGCAGCCAAGTCTTCCCATGTGTCCAGGAAGGAGAGAATTGAAGGGAGTGAGCGGGGACAAATGGGCTCTCTTCCTGTACAGCCCAGAAAAACCTAGGGGCCAGGAGTCACCAGTGACTGCTTTTCCTTTCTGGGTCGCTGATGTACTCAGTCACTACTGCCAAAAATTTCACTTGCTCTCAGTGTCTTATGCCAAATGGATACCAGCCAAATGAAACTGAAAGTTGACTCAATAATCTGAACAATAAAGACTAAGAATTTTATACTTTCACTGAAACAGAGAATTGGAGCAAAGTAATAAACCTTTCAATTCCCTGGATTACTACTGAAATTATACATTTCTCTTTACTAGTGCAGATCTGGCCTCTCCGTCTGCCAAATCACACCCCACCTCTTGGACTAACCCTTCTGGACCACCTGCTACCATGCTAAATGCTGGGGACAAAGCTGAGTCACATGTAGATGCTGTACATTTGGTTCTTGCTGTCATGTAGAGAAGATAAAAGGGATATACAAACAGCCATAAAGGAGGACGAACATGGGGAGATCCACAAGGCCTAATAATTAAAGGATGTGTGTGGGAGACAGGCTTTTCTTGGCCACATGTGCACGGCTGATTGGAATAGGAGAAGAGGACTGACCCAAAGACTGACCAGTGGCCAGGCTAGAAAAGAGGAGTAGGACCAATGTGAATTCACTCTTGGTAGCTGATATTAGAAAACCCAAAGACTGAGTTAATGGAAGCATGTGCCAATTGGAGCCGGAGTCACACTGTGGTCCACAGGGCAAGCTGAGGTTAGAAGCCAGGGAGCAAAGGACAGCACAGAAGCTTAGAGGGAGCAGGTGCTGAGGGAGAGAGACCATGCTTTCCTCTGCAATTCAACAAACCCCTCCTGGCATTGGCTCCCAGGGAACTGGCTGCCCTGCACTTTGTATTCATGGAAGAACATGTCGTACAAGTTACAAGCACAGTTCTGTAGTCAAGACGGGTCCTAGTTCATATTTTAGTTTGGAGCAACACAAGTTGTGCAATTGTGTAATACATTGAACCTGTCTAAGACTTTGTCTCCTCAACTGGAAAATGGAGACAACAATTCATAGGTTTGATGTGAAGATTAAATGAAAAAATACATGGCACATAGCACTAAAAGGTTATTATCAGCATTGCTGCTATTTTCATGAGCTTCTGCCTTAACAATCCATGTGTCTTTGTCATAGCTCTTCCTCTATTTTCCCTCCTGAAGCAACTGAGTCTGTGTTCTTATGACCCAAAGATTCCAAATAAGCCTTTTGGTTTTGTATAAAATGGTTTCTGAGGGGGCAGTATTTGAGACAGACCTGGAATTTTCCCTAGTTAGAACATTGGGCTGATAGATGATCTGAAAGATTTCTTCCAGTTCGAACATTTTATGAGGCGAAACAAAAGTCAGCTAGTGTTTGTCATTCCTGCAGAATATTTTAAAATGCTTTCTTAGCAGGGACAACTTGAAGACCCAAAAATGTAAGAGTGAGAGTTGACGGACCATCTTTCCACATACACGCTACTACACCCAACCGCACGACACTCTACAAGGTAGGCACGGAAGATATTCTCACTCCCATCCTTCAGATGCGGAAATGGGGAATCACACAAGCCATGTGACTTAGGAAGACTCACAGGCTAAAAAGTGACACACCACTGGCTCAAAATCCCAGTTTTCTGATTTCCGTATCTGAGCCCTTTCTGCTATCCCTGCTGCCCTTCTTCCTCTGCCCTAAACCCGGAGTGTGGCGTGAGGTTGTCCAGGGCAGGTCATGCAGAAGGAGAAGGGCAGTGTGCAGGGGCTGGGAAGTGGGGGGTGACATGTGTGGGCCTCGGAATGATGATAAGGATGCTCGTAATGGGAGTTTACTTACCATGAAGGGCCACGTGGAAGACGGCAACAGTCTTTCCTTCTTTTATTTCCCTTGCAATCACTCCAGGAAGGACTGTCCCAACTGTTCCAAAAAAGGTGAAGCCAGAGAATGCAGCGAAAAGGGCAGGAATACAAGGGGCAATTGTAGTCAGCCACTGGGGCAGAGGTGGGAAAACAAACAACAGCTAAAAGGGCATCCATCCAGCCATGGTGTGCTGGCAAATGCTCAATAACCAGCTCGCCAGAAACAGACACAAATAGACACCATGATATTTCGCATTTGTCAGTTTCTACGGTGTTAGTACTCCCCTTGAGGCCCACGACGAGCTACCAGCCTGACTTCTTTGTGCAGGTGGATAGTCACATGCTGTCACACACCTTATCAGTATATCCACCAAACAGATACATGAGACGTAAACAATGGTCAAGCACAGATGAGAGTAAAATATAGCAGTGATTAGGGAATGAGAAATGTTGAGCGTTTATTGACTTTGTTTTAAAAATATCTTTTAATTGTAAGTTTACATGATTTTCTTTTTAGTAATGGCTGTATTGAATAATAGGCTCACAAAATTCCTGAACGCTTAACAGTAAGTCCCGAGAGCTGGAAAAACTGTCCCAGCAGGCCAGTGGAGTCAGCTGGGTGCCTTCATTCCTATAAGGAGGGGCACTTGGAGTAATTCTGTCCCCTCCCCCTCCTTCCCTCCTGAGCCATTATTGAAAGGGGAGGGTGGTTTTCCATGGACTTTTCCTTCACCTTCAGCATAGGCTCATGATATGGTATTGAGTGCAGCTTCTATAAACATTTGGACAGTGTGTTTATTGTGACACCTGGAATGTCCTAAAGGCAGCTCCTATTAGGCACTGAATGCTGGATAAACCTCTAGTTTTGCCTGGTTGGAACCATGCAGACGCTGTGAATATAGGCTTATAAATTTTACAACACCCATGACATATTGTTCTTGGAGTAGGAACATTACAGAGAAGGTTAAACCAGACCCCTAATTCCCTCAAGGACTATTTTTATAGCTATTAATCTCAGTATCAGCCACAATTTATAACCCTATCTCTCTGCTGGTATATATACATAAACAAAAACAGCATCAAAGAGAAGGTATTTAGATACAATTAAAGCAACAATTCCTATGCTCACTTAGGACAGAGAAAATAGATTACTCACTTCTGCTCTCAAAAATGATTATCTTTCGTATAATTTTGACTTCATTAAATTCTGCAAAGAGTATTTTGAAAACAGCATTCACAAATTCCCCAAAGCCAGAAGTAACTGATTCCACAACAAAAGAAGAAAGCATCACCCGGGAATGGCCAAGATGAATGTCTGAGAATCCCTTTAAATGCCAGAAGTCCCAACCCACCAGTACTTGTCTGCGGGGCCAGGGGAATTTATGTACCGCAGCTAAATAAAACATAAAACATTATAGTGTATATTTTCTAGCATCTAGACGGTTTGCCCTATATAAAAGTTTATGGATACCTTCGGGGACACAGATAAATGCTGCAAATTCTCAAGTTCCACTGCCTGTTCTGCAAATAGGCTTCACTTGAAAGTTCCTAATTTTTGCCGTATTTGTTTACTAGGCCATAGACCCTTCTATTTCTATTTGGGGATGTATGAATAACTTCACAAGCTAATGAGACTATCATTTTAAAAAGTGGTGTTGTAGTGCCTATCACCGGGCTTGCAAAAACGGCTTGTCCAATAAGAGTTTGTAGCAGAGAGAGAGGGAAGGGTGAAGGGACAGGATGGGACCCGCAATAGTTCTAGGGAAGACTGGTTAAGTGGAGTTCTTGGTTTTCCCGTATTTAGCCACTCAGAGTCAGGACTCCGAGAACTTCTTCTGCTTTGATTCCAAGCGTAACCATCCAAGGCCATAGCCTACGGAGGCTGTGTTTGTACATGGATTCATTCTGGAACCATCTGTCCCTCCCAGAAGAAACCAGCACTTCCATGTTGAACCATGCTGGCGCTGGTGTATATTTTTATAAAGAACCAATGCGCTGAGCAGAAGAAACCCTCCTATTTCTAGTCCACCTGTTTGTCTGGCACAGGCTAGAGGGGGAGTATTTAGATATTAAGCTACCCAAGCCCAAGTATCTACCTCCCTCTTTCTTCCTGTCTTTGATCACTACATAGGCATCAACTCCTTGCCCATCTCCAAGACTTCCCCACTCTCAAAATCTCATAAGGATCTCCCACTAGGACACTCAATGTATCGATTGATTGCATAAAGCTGTGTATTATTCTTCTGGTACCTGTTTGCAAAATATCATCAAGGGAGCAGACACTAGCTCAGCCGCTTTCTATCTGTGTGACTTTGAGCAAGTTTCTTAACCTTTCTGAACCTTTGTTTTTATTATAAAATGGAGCTGAGAAACCCCCTTGGGGGAATTTTGTGAGAATTAAGTAGACCATCAGTATAAAGTGCACAGTGCCACCTGGCATGTGGCTGTCTTTTAATAAGGTCAGTTATTATTATGGCTGCTGTAATTTTTTTTTTAATTTAAATATACGCCCATAAAAGTAAACTTGCTTATGAGATCGGCACCCAAACTAAGAAATAGATGATTATTAGCACCTCTGAAGACCCAACCACCCTCTCTAGTCACTAGCTAGCCCTCTCCTAAGGGAAAACACTCGTGTGATTTCAACATCATGGATTAATTTTGAACTTTATGAAAATAAAATCAAATTGTACTTTCTTCCACTCAATATTATGCTTATAAGAGTCATGCATGCTGTTGTATGCAGTTGTAATCTGTTAATTCTCATTGCCATATAGAGAACAACAGTTATCCTTTCTATTCCCCAGTGTTTGGATTGTATTTAGCTCTTGGGTATGATATCATTCTGCAGTGAATATCCTTGTGCGTGCATTCTAGGAAACGTGTGATAAATCCCAAGAAGGAAGATGGCTGGGTCACTAGGCATGCCCTGCCTGAGTAAATGAGCTATCAACATTGCCGCCAGGAAACATGCCCTACTTCTCTTGCCTCTTGAACACTCAGCAGTCATATTGAGCAATTATTTATAAATTGATCTGGAGACTGAACAAAAAATGTACTTGAGAAGTGAGAGAAGCATTTGTAAATGAAACTTTCCTTGATAATAAAGCATATGATTCACTGTGGACTATTTTAGATGATGATGCTGATTAAAGGTTGGCAAACTATAGCCTATGGGCCATACGTGGCATGCTGGCTGTTTGTAAATAAAGTTTTATTGGAACACAGACACAAGCATTCATTACATGAATGCTTGCTACGGCTGCTTTTGCACTATGGTGGCAGAGTTGAGTAATTGTACCAGGGGACCCATAAAGTCTAAATTATTTACTATCTGGCTATTTAAAGAAAAAGTTAGCTGAACACTGATGTAACGAATGCTTAAAGATATGAGGAAGATGATTCTGAGTTCTCCCATGCCCTGGGCAATGTCCTCAATTCCATGCATGCTTGTTTATTCTTCGCTACAAGGCAGGTACTCTCTCTGTTCCTATTTCTCAGTGATTATCTCTAGATGTATGGAGTTTTTACTTGGTCCAAAAGTTTCATAGCAATCATAGATGCCCTTGATATCAAATAAAAATTAGGACCAAAAAATTGTTACATAAAAAATAAATGAAATATGGTGATCAGAAAGAAGGGAGCTGGTCAGTCAAGAAAGTCCAGAAAAATGAGAATGAGAGAGACTTCTTCTGGCAAGGGTCCGCCATCCTTGCTCCGTTGCAACCTAGACCTGCTGGGCTCAGGCGATCCTTCCACTTTAGCCTTCCAAGCAACTGGAGCTACAGGCGTGCGCCACCATGCCCAGCAAATCTTTTTGATTTATTGTGGAGATGAGGTCTTACCATGCTGCACAGGCTAGTCTCGAACCCGTGGACTCAAGCAATCCTCTCGCCTCCGCCTCCCAAATTGCTGGGATTCCAGGCAAGGTCCACAGCTCTTGGCAATCATTGCATATTCTAAATGAGAATTATTGTTCTTATTTGACATTCAGTAGGACCATGGCCAACATAGAACATACAGAATGCATACCACCTTTCCTCTGGTCTAAGCATCATCATTTGTTTGTTTGTTCTGAAGGAGTACAGGAAGTTCATCTCAAAATATGACTCCCTAGAATAATGAGTATTTTGAATGAAAACCCTTAAGAATCAACAGGCATTGGAAGAGACTTTCCTCCTGTCTTCCTAAGGTCTATGCGGTACCCTCGGGTCTAGTCAAGTTGACACATAACATTATCCACCATTATGGCAATAATTAACACCGTTCTAAATTGTTCTGTAGCCAAAATATATACTTATTCCAATTGCCGACTCCCATTTTGACTGATTATTTAACTTGGCAGGAGTGACAGACTCTATTTTGTAATTAAGTTTGTAATCCAAATCTAGTCTGTGGTGATATCATAAAACAAATTTACCTCTGGAATGTCTTGGAAAAAGTTCTGCACAGGAAAAAAAGTTTATTGTTTCTCAAAGTTTATTAGGGAAAATATCTTCTATACTTTTCTGAGGAGGGGCAGGTGAGCCCAGATATTGACTTGTAATTTCTTGTTCATGCACATAACTCAGGCTCTTGAGATGACGCTTTAGGCAAGGTTTCCCAGAAGCAGAACCTGATACAGGGATCCAGGTACTTGCGACTTATTGAAAGTGTGCAGTCTGAGGACAGGATAGGGGAAAAAGACGGGACAGAAGAAGAGATGTGATGGTCTGAGGGTCCCCCCCACCAATTCTTATGTTGAAACTTAATCCACAATGTGATGGTATTAGAAAGTGGGATCACTGGGAATGGGATGAGTGCCCTTGTAAGAGGGGCCCCAAGGGAGCTCATTCACCTCTTCCACCATATGAAAACACAGCAAGAAGGCAATATCTAAGAGAGGGTAGACCCTTTCCAGATACTGAACTGGCCAGCACCTTGATCTTGGACGTCCTAGCCTCCAGATCATAAGCAATAAACTGCTGTTGTTTATAAGTCACCCAGTTTGTGGCATATCATGATGGCAGCTCAAACAGACTAAGACAAGATGTTAAGCAAGGTTATAGTCTCAGTAGAGTCTACCACCAGCCTGATCTCACGGGAAGCTCTAGAGGAGGAATTCCACCTTGAGCACGAGGGTTGGTCTTTGGGACCCTGCCCTCCATCAGTCCATCGTTACCTATGGGGTGAACAGGAGTGAGGTCAGGGAAAGAGGGCATCATCTCCTGGGCTGGGGGTTCCTGTTTTTCTATGGCCATTCTTTGGAAGATGAGCAGCTTGGAGCCATTAGCAGGCGACACACAGCAGTTTGAGAGACAAGTGATGGCCAGCAAAATGATCTGGATTGGGTCTGAACAGCTTCTCCTACAAAGGGGAGCTGTAACCCACCTGAGTGAATGTGGGTTAAAGTCTCCTCGACGTTTTGGAAGTCATACCCACTACCATATACAACAAAATAAAGAACACCACAAAGAAAAGAAAGTACATTATTTCTGAGAGGCTTTGTTTTTATTTATTTATTTATTTATTTATTTTTATTTTTTGTAGAGAAGGGGGTCTTTTTCTGTTGCCCAGTCTAGTCTTAAACTCCTTGCCTCAAGGAATCCTCCCACCTCAGCCTCCCAAAACACTACTAGGATTACAGGTGTAATGCTAGCCAGAAGCTTTGTTTTTTAGAACTAATTGGCCAGAATCTAGATTTTGTGTTTAAAATATAAGGAAAAGTATTTCAGGGAAAAAAATATATATGTGTGTGTGTGTGTGTGTGTGTGTGTGTGTATACACACACACACTTTTTTTTTCAAAGAAAATCTTTTCTCTGCCATACTTAAATTTACTAAAATAAAATGTGTCTCTTATCTATGTGAGAATTTAGACATGAGAATTAAATGTAGACATGAAAATTAAAACTGTTTCCCAAATCCATGTGGGTGTTGATGGCATGTAAGAATTCATTAGGAGAACTAGCTCTCCATTCACAGTATAGATACCCATGGGTAAGTCTACAGTTGCATGAGGCTCATCTATTTGCCCAGGAATTTCATTAATGCTATTGAGAAAACATATCAACGTCAGCATTATGCTTACATTAAAGTTTCTTCTTTCAGTATGTGTCTTTAAGCATTGCAAGTACATGTATGGGAGCCTGGTATGGCAGGCATACCACATGTGGTTATTGAAATTAAAATTAAACAATTTTAAAGTACAAAAATTAAATTATCAATTATCAATTATTAATGAAAGTTAAAAATAGAGATTTCCAGTCACATAAAACATATGTTCAGTGTTCCCTGTTCACATCCATCCAATGACTACCATGTTGAATAGCACGGAGATTGAACATTTACTTCACTCTAGAAAATTCTATTGGATAATACTGATATAAACGCTCAAAGCTCACAGTGTATTTCATTTTTAAGAAGTACAAATTGTTTGCAAACTCTTGTGCTTCAAATTCCTTGCCGTATACATTTTTAGAGTTACTGTTGTTACTTTTTCAAAAGACAGCTAGGTAAAGAGAAAGGATATGTACTTTGATGCTGAGCAGCCCAGGGTTCAAATCTACTTGCTGTCTATCGACTAGGTAAGTTAATGAATATCACTGAGTCTCAGTCTCCTTAGCTGTAAAAATGGGAGAATAACATTTACGTTGAAAAGTCTTCATGGATGGGCTTGGTGGCTCAGCCTGTAATCCTAGCACTTTGGGAGGCCAAGGCAATTGGATTGCCTGAGCCCACAATTCGAGACCAGCTTGGGCAACTTGGCGAGACCTCATCTTTACAATAAATAAAAAAATTAGCCAGATGTGTTAACACGCACTTGTAGTTCCGGCTACTTGGAAGGCTGAGGCAAAGGATCGCTGGAGCCCAGCAGGTCGACGCTGGGGTGGTCGTGAGTATGCTACTGTACCCCAGCCTGGGTAACAGAGTGAGACTCTAACTCAGAAAAAAAAAGTCTTCATGAGGATTAAATGAATTAGCGCCTCTAAAAAGTCTAGCCTGATGTTTGATGCTTAGTAGGGACTTTATGATAATTATTATGGTTTCTTTAAAAAAGAGTTTGCTCTCTCCAAGCATGTTTCTATGAAATATCTAGGTCGCAATGTTAAAATTTCCCCATTTGTTTTGATACATTTATTAATTATCCCTTTTGCACATGTCTGAAATCATTTTCGAGTTATAATTGTTTTGACAGCAGCAATTGAGTTGATTTCCTTCTTCTCTTTTTGGTTAAGCTTCTAAGATACTTTACTGAAAAGGAATTAGGAAAAATTAAACTAAACCTAGATTTTAGTATTCAATATGGGAGACAGAATGGTTATAAATCTGGACCAAAGCCTACTCCCATTATAGTTAAGAGACTAATCTCTCTCTGTGAGGGTCCTTGAAAACCATTTATAGAAGAGGCTTTTGAGAAGCTCTAAAACATCAGAAGCAAATTCATCCAAAAATGAGTTGGCTCAGGAGTGCCAATTAGTCCTGCATTTGATCTGTATCAGATGACAAGGCGTTTTAGCTTGAAGAGTCGCACACCAGACTGCTGGGGGTAAGCCCTCTCTCTTTATCCGGAAAGCTGCCTAAGCCCCACTGAAAGGGCTGCTGTTGACTTCCAGGTTCTGCCTCCTTTGACTGAAAGCTCATTGAAGGAGGATTCGGTAACTCCCACAGACCCTGTGGGGTGAGCACGGTCATGAGGAAGACCAAAAGGCAGATTCAACCACATTGCCTTTTGGGCCACTGGCCAGGAAAAAGCCACACATTAAAGAGCCAACCAAAATTCTCTCAGGGTACCAGGAAAGCTTAGGAGCTATCCCGGTCTAGCTTTCCATGAACAAAACCAAAAATGCAGAACATACTACTACTAGTAGCAAGGCGATTTCAGCCACTTTAAAATTGTATTTGTTTTTAATGTATTAATTCTGGGTTTGCCCAGATGGCTGCTTTAGCCCTCTGTCTTGAATTTTAAAATCTACCTGTGGAGTCCTCCGATACACAACTACCCCATACCACCCTAACCTCCATCAAGTAGAAAAGACATCTACAGTTACTAAAATCTTGATCCTCTATCTTTATATGCACCTATAACAGACATACTCAGGAGGGTGGGTAAGATGATGAGAAATTTGGCAAAAAATATGTATAATCACACACACACACACACACACACACACACACACACACACACACACGTGTGTATGGTCAGTGGGTAAAGGCATCCTTAGCTCGTGGGAGTGATTTTCTTTTAGAAGTAGAAAATCCACATTTGGATTTTCAGGTAGAGACTACAATCCCTCCATCTCCAAAGCCGCTCCCTAGAGACAGGAAAACCCCTGAGATCCTCCCCACTAGGGAAACAGCTTCCCACCCCATCCAATTTGCAGGAAAACATCCAAGCCAGAGCAACAGCAGGCACAGAGTGGCTCCCAGACTGCTTCTGCTGATGCTGCTTAAAAAAACAAACCGTGCTTCTGTGCACAGATGTGTGACAGCTCCTGCCCACCTGCTGTGCTCCATTTCAGAATGGGGCTTTCGTTGAGAAGACAAAGCCTGATTAGCTTTTTATCTGTGAACCTTATTGCGTGAATTGCCACCCAGATTGCAAGTGTTTTTTGGTTGGGAGGGGAGAGGAGCCAGGGGAAGACTCTCTCCTCCCTTCAATGAGGAGAGGTCACAGCTCCTGAATGGCAGGGCAGCCGCAGCCTGAGGGCACTTTCTTCAGCGGCTCCACACCCCAGGTTCATAAGCAAAAGCCTCTGGGCTCAAGGATGGCCCTGAGACAAACGACTCAACAAGGAACCCAGGTTATGAGGAAATTACTTGGGCTTAAGTGAAAATTCAAATGAGAGAAATGGAGTCCAGGATGTTAAAAATGGCTTTTGAAATGAAAAAGCTAACTGGGGACCGAGAGCCGGGAATGACAGGCACTAAATCCACAAAGAAGCCACAGCAAACCGAGGGCTGTAGGAATTTGGAGTTGCAAGACTGGGAATGGTGATACCCAGGGGTTTACACAGATCAGTTGGTTGATAGACTTGGCTGGGTCAAAAGAAAAGCAATGCTATCCTCAAAATAGTCGTAGCCCTTTCTTCTACCCTCACTGCCACTACCTTTGCTATTATTCCCTCTCATATGAATTACGAAAATAGCCTGTATTTCCCTGCCTCTGCCTCCCTCTCATCCTAATCTCCTTCCTTCCTCTCTTTCTCTCTCCCTCCCTCCCCTCCTTCCTTCCATTCTTTTTCTTGCCTTCCTTTCATCTACTCATAATTCATTCACCAATTACTATTGAGCATCTACCTTACATCAGGCAGTGTTCCGGGCTCTGGGGAAACAGTATTGATGAAACCCATGGGACTTACATTTTAGCAAGAGAGACAGAAAAATAAATAAGATAGAGAAATAAACTATGGAACTGCCTTCATAAAATTAATAAAAAAAACCCCACCGGGTTAGAATTGTAACGGGGAGGGGGCGCAAATTTTGTTAAGATACAGGCATACCTAAAACATAAGATACTTGTTGTTCTTACTTTCTTTTCTCTTTGGCCTTTTCTCCCTCTGTGTATATCCTAGCCCCCAGTGCTACCTGCAAGATTAATGAGCTTGTTTTTCTCTTGAAGAACCATGGGCTATATAGGTCATGCCAACCTCCTTGATGATATCTAGGAGTTCAATTGACCAAAGGGCATGAGCAGCTGTGATCACCAAGGATTCCCCCAATGGCATCCATTGTTCACAGAATTTGTAACTTCTCCTTCTACTCCAGCAGATAACATACACCCAAGACTGGCATTTGAGATATTTTTCAGATTCTGCATTCTGGTAGACCCTCTGATGCCAACCGAACCAATGACCCACGAACTGACTCGGCGCATAAAGATAACCTCAATGCCTCTGTGATTTCATCTCCAATTAGCGGTCTCAAATTCTCTAGCCAAGCGCCCATCAAATTACCCTTCAAAACCCTAGCCTCTGAGTTCTCAGGAAGGCAGATTTGAGAAAACTCCCATTCTCCTCACTCAGCTGCTTTGCGATTATTACACTTTCTCTACTACACCAACAACTGCTGTCTTAATATATTGACTTTTTCTGCAAAGCAGGCCTAAGAACCCGATAGGGCTGTAACAACTATACAACATATCAGATTACAATAAGCAAAAAGGAAGGAGATAGTGTGCAGGATAAGACGTCTTTGTGCACATTTAACATTGAATAGAGGCCCAATCTCTAGATTCCAGACAGACAGATTCAAAAACAATGTTCTTCATGCGAGGACACAGCTTGGCTTTGGTGCTCCACAAAAGCGCCCTGCCCCTGGGGAATGTAGCCGATGTGGGTACAGGTTAGCGAGTGGAGCAAGGACTCCATTCAGAACATGCCAGCTCTTTGGATCAGGAGCCATGGTGCCCTGCAGCCCAGCCATGAACGTGTGGGGAATGTGTGCCTGCCTGTGTGTGCATGTGCGTGTGTGGTTGTGCAGAGAGGCCAAGAAAGCCCTCCTTGGGAGGTGGCACTTGAGTGAGAGCCTGAGGAGAGAGGCAGCAGCCCTGGGAAAGGTGTGGGGAAAGCAGAAGGACAAATGCAGCAACCTGAGGAGAGAGCCTGACTGACAACAGGACCCAGGATCGTCAGGTGCCAACGTGGCTGCACGAGTATGACCAGTGTGGAGAGACCCAGGGGAGGGAGGGGAGGACGGCCTCGGGGGATGTCATGCAGGGTGAGAAATAAATATAAAATCTTTAGCCTCCCAACGGACTGAGAGGACACTCTCCTGGCCAAGGAGACCCCAGAGAAAGCTTGGAAGCTCAATTCTCAGCTATGACATGCCTCCTTCTGCCCTTCCCTCCCTAACTACCATTAGGCTTCCTTCCCTAAAGGCTAAACAGAAACCAGCCCTTTGAAAAGACTCTTCTCCCTCACTGACGTCAACCAATCTTCTGACTCTCCCTCCCTTTTATGGTGTGGACAGAACAACCGACCAGCATCCCTTCCTGATAAGAGACCAGCCACCACAAAGTGGTTCTGGCCAATCTAAGGAAGACGTGCAGTGGGGGTTTTCTCATCCTCTGCTTCACACTTTGTCCTCAAAATGGACACCCTACAGGCTGCAACCCTTGATGAGAAATAAAGTCTCCTCTCCAAACGTATGAACCTCATCATTCTTCAGTTGACAAGGGATTTAGGCTGAAGTAAGAACGTTGGCCTCCATGGTCATGAGGGAGGTACCACCGGAGGCTTTGACATCACACACGACTCACATTTCATCTGTATCTCTCCGGCTGTTGATTTGAAGCCTGGCTAAGTGGACAAGGATGGATGCAGGAAGACCATTTAGAAGACAACTGCATCATCCAAGCAAGAGTTGCCCCAGGATAAGATCCTATTGATCTTCCAGTGTAGCCCATAGAATCTGGTAGATCTGTGTCTTCTTAGTAAAGAATCCTTCAGTGACTTCCCAGTGCCCATGATATCTAAGGCTGACTCTAACCAGGACTTCCACTTCCTTTCTAGCCCCATTGCTTGAAATTTCCTCTCTCCAGCTCCTGTCTGACATCCCATTCTCCTAAAACTCTAACTATAGGATCTCAGACTGGTATTCCAAAGGCCTCCTCTGATCTGCAGACCACCATGCTTGGTGTCTCAGGTGACAGATCAGTTTTTTTTTTTTTTTT